>NC_089765.1:1413375-1508375 GCF_040412425.1 Macrobrachium rosenbergii
TGTAAGTCAGAAAATTATATATATATATATATATATATATATATATATATATATATATATATATATATATAAATGCAATTGATTAATATAAACCTCATTAGACATTTAGTGTCGAAGTCTAGACTAACCTTTTCTGTTTTTTTTTTTTTTTTATAAAATGAGTAACTCATTTACCCTTACATTTAAAGAAAATGAGATCTATGTAATGTATTCCATTCTTCATGGCTGTGTGATCAACATTACATGCGGTAAGAGTTTATCTGGGTTTTGTGGTCCATGTGTGTGTGTGTGTGTGAGCATACCATTAATATAAGTAAGTAGTTCAGACAGTGATGAATATGCATTTGTGCTGACTCACGCTGTACTGTGTACATATTGTGAATATAAGTACGTTCAGAGAATGATGAATATAATTTGAGATCTGATAAACATTAAAATGTGTTCACACTGTGAATATAATTAAGTAACCTCTAGAATTCTTATGATCTTATCCCTTGTCCATAGTTATTGTTCAGAAATTGGTATTTTCTAATTATTATTATTATTATTATTATTATTATTATTATTATTATTATTATTATTATTATTATTATTATTATTATTATTATTCAAAACATGAACCCCCATTCATATGGAACAAGCCCACAAAAGGGGCCACCACTGACTTGAAATTCAAGCATCTAAAGAATATGGTGTTCAATAGAAAGAAGCAACAGAAGGTAATGGGAAATACAGAAAGAAGAGATCACCTATTAAAAAATAAAAGAAAAAAATAAATAATAAATATATAGATAAAACGGAAGTAAATTACTAAAATACATTAAGATTTGTATTAAAGGATAATTCATTAACAGCATTAACAGTAGCCATTTCTATAAGTATTAAACTGGTTTGTGTAGGATGTTTCCGTATGTTGCATTTAAAAGAAGCATTACTTATATTCCCGCCAAAATGTGTTTAAGGCAGGAGATATTGAGTCTGCCGGGCAGTCTCGCTTGCACGAGCGTGGCACCAACATTGTTAGGTGGATTGCTGCCCATGATGTTGTATTAGATTACGTGAATATACAACTATTACCATATAGCTCGTTTTTAAGCATAACCTGCTTACATGGCGCAGTGATATAAGGACCTGGGAAATCTTTAAAATGTCGGATGCAAGATATTTGACAACACGTGGCCGCACCAATGGTGGGAAGGAGGACCTTCTGGATGTTATGGCAAATCTTTTCTTGCAGCAGCAACAGAGCAGTGGTGCCCCCTCAGGTATGAGAGTAATTATGCCTGACAAATACTCCTACAAAATGTTACAAGGAGCATTTTGGAAGTGGCGTAGGTCCATGACAGATTGGTTCCAAATTGGCAGAGTTTCTACTGAAGATGCTGTGCTAAGCATTCATTTGAACTGTGATGATCAGTTACAAAGGGCACTGGATGCCTGTTACACGTCTGACGAATGGAAAGCCCTTTCTTTACATAAGGCATTAGATGCCGTCCAAGGAGTAACCAAAAAGTATGTGAACCGTGCAATTCTGTGGAATAAATTTTTTATTGAACAAGGGCCGATGGAACCTGCTAAAACATATATACAGCGGAGTCAGGAATTAGCTTTAGACTGTGCTTTCCGCTGCCCCGGGTGCTAAAATGACATGAGTGACTATATGCTGACTCACAGGTTAACCAGTGGTTTAAATAACTGTGGACTGAAACCAGAAATACTCCAAGACTACGAAAAATATAAAAGTGTCGCCAAAATACTACAGAAGTGTGAGATATATGAGGCAGCTGGAAGGGATAGTGGGGCCAGCAAGGTGGGTAAAGAATTGCTGCCCAATAATAGTGATGAAACAGAACATAGTGATGCTGAGGCAGTAAAATCCAACCTTCGTCGACAAAAGGATAATAAGCTACTCATGTCAGGTAAAAGATGTGATAATTGTGGGCGTATTCATGAGAAAAATAAGTCTAGCTGCTATGCAAGTGAAGTGTATTGCCACAACTGTGGTGTAAAGGGTCATTTAGCTAGATATTGCAGAAAAAAGTGTGACTAACAAGTCAGCATGCATTGAAGTTGATCATGATGATGACACCATGTCAGTGATGTCATGCACGTTAGTGCAGCACTGTGGGGTCCAACAGGTGACAGCAGTGGCGGGAAAGTTACCACATATGCACGTAAAAGTTGAACATAATATGAGACATGATGTACCAATGTATGAAGCATTTACCGATGCTATTACCAATATGGCGCTGAGGTTTGTATTATGGGGGAAAAAGTTTTGCATCAATTAGGACTGAACATAAAACAGTTGTGTCGTTCAAACGCCAAGGTTAATCATGCTGCCGAAGAACCTATGAGAGTACTGGGTAGTGTACGATACGCAATAACTTTGGTTAGAAATACTGCTTTAAATATAGAGGTGTTAGTAGTGTGCTGTGTCTCTAGGCTATACTTATATATAGATGTATGTAAGTGTTTAGGACTAGTGGATGCAAATTTTCCCCATCATGTTAAGATAGATGGAATTTCAGCAAATAAAATTGGTAGGGAACAGCTCAATAGTATGGTTGCCAATGATGTCACCAATGGCGGGAGCAACATCCATGACGCCATAGAGTTGCCGTTCTCCCCTCAGGAGAGCAATGTGCCTAAGCTCAAAAGGTGGATTTTGGAGCATTTCTCTGGTACAGTATTTAATATTAAACAGAATTCATTACCAGTAATGAAGGGAAAGCCACACCATATCCACTTTCTCTCTGATGCAGTCCCATACACATGCCATACGCTAATTCCAATTCCCAAGCATTGGGAGCAAGAAGTGAAAAAACAGCTGGACAACGATGTAAAACTGGCGATAATCCACCCTGTTCCTACAGGAACTGCAACTAATTGTTGGCGTGAATGGGAGTGGTAGCTAAAAGGAATGGAAACCCAAGAAGAACAGTGGATTACCAAAAACTAAACAAATATTGTAAAAGAGAGACTCATCACACTTTTGCCCCATTCGACATGGCATCCAGTGTACCTTTGCATTCATACAAAACTGTAATAGATGCCTATTCTGGTTTCCATCAAGTGGAATTAGATGAGGAGAGTCGGCATTTGACTACCTTCATATCCCCATCGGGTAGGTACCAGTATTGTAGGACCCCAATGGGACATGTCTCTGTATCGGATGCATATTCAAAGAGCTTTGATGATGTAATAGCGGACATTCTGAGAAAATTTAAATGTGTTGATGATGTTCTCCTACTTGATGATACTGTAAGAACCGCATCCCGGTTTTCATACGTGAATTTTTCATCCATCGGAGGAAACAAGACAAAAGCAAGACAAAGCATCCCATTTTCTCTCTCTCAAAAACGCAACTTACCCAATATTTCCGTCTGATTCTCCCTAACCATTGTTGTCTCGATTTTGCCACCACTACTTGCATTGCCATGCAAGCATTCCAATCATGTACTCATAATGTAGAATCTTCCGTATCAAACTGTATGTATGTTCCTGTTTGTGAAGACATGCAACGTCTCGCCATTTCACATATAATTATATTATGCTACTGCATTGTATTCATTAATCTGTCTCGAATCTGCAATATCCATATGTAGGATTTTCTGGCCTTTCCATTGACATATGTTTTATCATTGTAATCACAATCGCCATCTGTTTGTCACAAACACAGATGTCCGATATTACCTCTGGTCTTGTCTGTTTGGCCTTTGTAAACCAATTATACTGTACATTCATTCAGTAAGGAACCACCAATAAAACCAGACAACACCCAGCCAGTAATGTCACTTTCAACCATCCTTAAAATAGTCTTTTTTCCACACAATAAATTTTTTACAGGTATGTAAGAAAACGGGTTACCCTCAATCCTGAAAATTTCAATTTTACAGAGGGTGACTTTTAGGCTAAACAATTTCAAAAGGTGAGGAAAAGGTTGTCTGCAATCAAGAGTTTGAAATCAACCAACCATCACTGGCATGGATCTTGGCCTCATAATTAGCACTATTTGTAGCCACTTCAGTTTATGGAACCCTGAGACCTTCTAAAAAGTCTACTAGTGATGGAATGGGATTTTACAAAATGTTCGAAAAGACAAAGAAATTTTATGCAGTTTGATTGGGGATGGATTAGCTTATATAAACCTAGTCCCATTTTGTGATGGAATTTTCTAGTCAAAGGGGATAAAGTCCCATTTTGTTGACCTCTGTGGGAGTAGACATTTAACCTCGGCTGAAGTCAATTATGCAGTCGTTGAAGGAGAGGCTGCTGCAGTGGTATGGTGTTTTCAGAAAGCTAGATTATTCCTACTGGGATGTCCCAATATTGTCCTTGTTACTGACCACCGTCCGCTGGTCAAAGTGTTTGGTGATAGAGAGTTGAAAGACATTGCAAATCCTCGTTTGTTTAGATTAAAGGAAAAAACATTACAATACAGTTTCACAGTGAAATACATCCCTAGAAAGAAAACTCATTGGCTGATAGTCTCTCAAGACACCCAGTAACCAGAAGCCCAATAAATGTGAGTGACAGTGAGATGGGGAGGAGGATAAGAGTGCATTGCAGCACTGATCATGTTGCTAAGTGATGACGTCAAACCTTCAACTGGAATTCTGTAAAAGAAGCAGCTGAAAGCGATGTTGAATATCGGCTGCTAAAGAGTATGGCAGCCACAGGTTCTTGGCCTGTATCAAGAAATTTAGTCGACACCAGCATAAAGCCATATTTCAAAGTACAGGACCAACTTGGCATCATGGACGAATAGGTGGTGTATTCATATGATGAAGGGCACATACATCTGGCAATACCTTTGTCACTACGAGACCGAGTTGTCTCTAACCTACACTCAGGCCACCAAAGTTCTGATTCAACGATTCGTAGGGCACGGCAGGCTGTGTATAGGCCTGGGATGGAGGGCCAATTGAAACTCAAGAGGATGCAGTGCCATCCCAACAAAGGGAACCACTATTGCCTACCTCACCCCCTGAATATCCTTTTCAACAAACAGTCACAGATATGTTTCTTGTATTTGGAAAACAATATCTGGCATATGGAGATAGCCTTACTGGTTGGCTGGAAATTGCCTTCTTCCCAAGTGGTGCTACTTCTGCTAAGTTGATCCCACTCTCCCGATGATACTTCACACAGTGGGGTGCCCAGGGAGAAATCTCTCTCGATGGTGGCACCAATTTGGTAAGCATTGAAATGGCTAGCTTCCTACAGAAATGGGGGGTTAGGATGAGGATATCCTCAGCCCAGTAGCCCCAATCTAACGGGAGGGCAGAGGCAGTGGTACGCACGGTGAAAAGAACTTTTCAAGATACACAAGAAGTGACGGAAGCCTCGATACAGATAGTTTTGCAAGAGCCATTTTGCAATATAGAAATACGTCCCTAAGAGACATCAATAAATGGCTGGCATAATTAGCGATGGGATGACAACTTAGAGACTCAGTCCCCATGATAAAAAGCTATCATAAGATAACAGAGCAGTGGGCAGACATCATGATAGACAGAGAGGAGAAGATGGGTAGGCACTTGAGAAATGTCAAGTTACATCATGATTCGAGTGACATCTCCGCCCTTGCAAATGGGTACCACAGTAGCAGTCCAAAGTGTTGTCTCCTAGGCCTGGGATCATAGTGCAAAAGTCATTGAAATGAAAGGAGACCACTAATGTCATACAACTAGATGGTAGTGGAAGAATATCAATGAGAAACAGAAAACATCTCCAGGAAATAAGAGTGCAGGATGCCCCACCCACTCGTACACCTCCCCCAACTGACTCGTTTGCTGACCACCAACCTAGAAGAGGGATGAGGAAAATAAATCCCCCGAGTTGGCTTGAAAACTACATTATGTAATTTTTCAACTATGTACAATTTGATTATTTTTTTATATATGACACCATTTTCCCATCAGTATGCCATAAACTTATCTTCTGTATAATACTTGATAAACCCTCAATTTCATGGAAAGTGTAATACATTTATTTTAGAGAAGGGATGTAGGATGTTTCCATATGTCGCATATAAAAAGCATTACTTATATTTCCACCAAATTGTGTTTAAGGTAGGAGATATTGAGTCTGCCTGTAAGGCGAGGTAGTTTGTCGCACTTATGTGTCGTTGGAACACACTTTGAAGTAGGCTGCCACCAGCTTAGGTGTTTATAACACACCAAAAGCAAATAAAAAAAATCATTTAAAGATATACAAAGTGCATTGAATTCACAGTAGTGGATTCTAAGGAGGTGTGTGGGTAAGGATTTGCCACAAGGTTTAGTCTATTACCACCAGATACTGCTTGTGGGTAACAAATGAAACAGGCTTATAACACCAATACCACATTTATTAACATCAATGGTTCATTAAAAAAAAAAACAATGGCATTCACTTAGTAAAGGAAATACACCTAACACTGATCATGGTACCATCTACTAAATTCAGCAATGACCTTAATCTAAAATGGTCCCAGACACAAGAAAGTACATTATATAGTTAGCCTACATCATCACTCAGAAAAAATATAAAATACTCTTGAGGCAGTACAAAAGGCATAAAGTTTTCTCCAAAGTTAGGCTACCACCAGACAACTTAACCTAATTTCCCCAGGCTTACCTTAGCCTACATTTCAGACAACCTAATGAAACAATTCTCAATGCGTACTCCACCTTTACCTCAACAAATAATTTCTTACTCTGGCACCCTTTTACAAGAAGGTAGGCATAATATACTCTGTGCAATGCTTTCATTTGTTGGCAGTCCAGCTGCATGTGGCGTGGTTCTCCCCCAACAAACACTAGGCTAATAGGAATCCCGCACTTCTCACACACGTGGAACTGGACTCTTATTATTTCACCCCTGGCCTTGAGAGGGAACACCACCCCTTGGGACTCGCACTCCACTCCCAACTTGTTGCCTAAGAGGAAAATAAATGGTAGATCTAAAGTACAGTAATAGATAGCCTACACAGTGGGTATTTAGCGAGAAATGGCAGTTTCTTATAGTATTTTGGTTGCTTATTTACAATTTAATGTTATTTTGGGGGGTTGGCTGTAATTAACCTGTAATTAACCCCTGAAGTCCATCCAACAAGGGGTTTCCATACCCAATCGTCACTAAACAGAGCACGGCTACGTCTGTTTCAAACGGTTCATATCCCGTCCGGCAAGTGCAATTACTTGTTAACGTATGGGTAACCTCCCCCCCGCCCCGGGCCAGCACTAAACACGGCGAAGGGACATTCCATTTGGCCGACGACACACAAAATGCACCGCCAGTGTCAGAAGCCTTAAAAGTGTAGAAAAAAAAACAGCTTCCAAGGTACTGCACTTACCGGACGGGATATGAACCATTCGAAACAGACATAGCCGTGCTCTGTCTTTTGAAGATTGCATATTATGGAAACCCCTTGTTTGATGGACCTCAGGGGTTAATTACAGGTTAATTACTGCTGACTCCCCAAAAATTGTAAATAAACAACCAAAATACTATAAGAAACTGCCATTTCACGCTAAATACCTGCCATGTATCTATTACTTAGAAATACCAATAAAACTCCCAGTGTTCCTACTTATGAATTCAACTTGGTCAGTACATGGGGCCTACAATAGGGCCTGCCTTTGGCAACATCAAGGAATGTAAGTGAAATTAAATTCATAAAATTGCTGTTTTGAGAGCTTCCCTTTTAAACTTGTCTTTTAAGCTAAATTAAAACAAATTCTCATTTTCTTACCATATATTACGGCATTAATTATGAAATGCTATTAGTCCAGGACGCTTCATTCTCGTTTGACGTCGTTCTTCCTCGTTTGACTTGCTACCTCTCAGATTAGACGAGAGTCTTGCTTCTCACTTTCCGGCAGAGGCCTAAGTCCCCGCTCAACGGATTCTCTGTGACGGACATCCTGTTTTCTGCGGTGCCTCCACAGCCGACCTGAGGTGGCACATACACAATCTTATTATCATTATTGTAATTTGTATATTTATTACCTGTTCACTTACCCTTGCACCACGTATATGTGTCAGAGAATTTTTGTGTCCAACCAGCTATGTTAATCATCGTGTTTTCTATATGTAGCCTACCTGTCCTGTTTTGTGTAGAGAAATAGTTTGACCTCAGTTCACTTGTAAATTTTTGTACTCGCTGTCCCTGTGTATATGCAGACGTCTGCACGCCGCTTTATAAGCGGGTCGCTTCATCAATAAACCAGCAGTGCTTGTCTTCCTGCTCATTATTTCGCACCTCTCTCACAAAGGTATGATTTTTCTCACAGTACTACAAAATTTACTTTAAGTCCCAAAACATCACTTCAAGTTTGGTGCCATGTTCTAAGGTAAATGTGTGAGCAAAACTCGGCGAATTTTGGTTACATAATCGAGAATCATGTAAGGCTTTCATTCAGTCTAGCCTGCAATGCACCTAGGCACTACATGCCGGGCAGTCTAGCTTGAGTGAGCGTGGCACTAACGTTGGGTGCATTGCTGAACATGATGTTGCATTGGATTACGTGAATATACTGTATAACTATTCTATATTGCTCGTTTAAGTATAACCTGCTCACAGTTTGAAAATGATCTCCCTGTATTTCGAAACTGCAAAGGAGAATGGTTGATTGTTATTTAAGGCTTTTATCAGTTTCTGATGAAGTAACACCATCATTATTATTATTATTATTATTATTATTATTATTATTATTATTATTATTATTATTATTATTATTATTATTATTATTCAGATGAACCTTACTCATATGGAACAAGCCCACAAAAGTGGCTACTGACTTAAAATTTAAGCTTCCAAAGAATATAGGTCATTAAGTAAATATCTTAATAGTAAACCTGACATATACTCTATATATGCAATGTTCCATTCACGATCAAGAATGGGAACAAGCAAGGACATGGTGAACGATAAGTGTTTGGGATCGTTTTTCTTGATAGTTACCCATAAGACATTACTATTTAGAGTCCGTTTTCTTTGTCAAGTAGTTATACAGAAAGTAGTATGTTTATTTTGTGTAATCAATCATAATGAGAACTATAACTATCACATTTCTTTTCACAATTATAATATTTTTTGCAATTAAGACTTCTCACTTGTCAACACTCTTTTTATTGAAAATACCAACTGAAAATATATTCTTTGAAAGACAATCTATTACAAAAATCTACTACTGGGGAAAAAATTCCAATATATAAAGCATTTTTGTAATAGAACAAGTGGTATTTCTTATTAATTAAAACAATTCTTGCATTACGTTACAAATTTTTTAATGTGACGTCTATAATTCTGCATAGTTGTCCTTGTACTTAACATATAAACAGATTAGATAAGCTTGGTGTCAATTAGTCGACCACGTAAGCGAAAGTGAATGTTGCTACTGGTTAAACAATATTTGAATCTTAACGCAGTGTTTCATATGGGGTTAGGTAACCATCTGGTTCCCTGTACTGCTAATCAGAAGGCTCTTGCGTGTTACAGGGTGTTAGTTAAACGTCAGCTATTCTTGGATCACAAGGCAGGCAAGACTGCTCGGAGGGCTGGATAGCATGGTTCTGGGAGACAATTCCAGGTCAGTGATGCCAAGTCAATCGATTATCTAGAGCCAGTTTATCCTTATGCAGAATGGGAAATGTCCCTACGTTTTTCTTCGGCACAATCTACCAAAACATTAGTTTGCACGTTGTTTTGCTTATGAATACTGGTAGAAATAAAGAAAAAAATATAATATTGTAAAGTCCCCCTAAATGGGTTATCTATGATGAACATCCCGTTTTCTGCGGTGCCTTCACATGCGACCTAAGGTCGGACGAACAAAATCTTATCATCATTATTGTGAATTGTATATTTTATTACCTGCTCATTTGCCCTTGTACCACATAGGTGTCAGAATATTTTTATGTCCGACGAGCTATTGTTAATCATCATGTTTTCTGTATGTACCTGTCCTGTTCTATGTAGAGAAATAGTTTGACCTCAGGTCACTTGTAAATTTTTGTACCCGCGGTCTCTGCATATACGCCGACGTCCACACTCCACTTTATAAGCGGGTCGCTTCATCAATAAACCAGCAGTACTTGTCTTCCTGCTCATTATTTTGCACCTCTCTCACAGTGGTGACCCCTGAGTAGTTCCCAGAGCCATTAACACACCCCAACGGGTAACTTAGTCTTGGCCCGATGAACCAACCCACACCCCTAATGGACTAACTCACGGCTCTCTAACAAAGCGTTCGGGCGTTACCGACCTCGTCGGCAAATCACCGGCATCATTAGCGTACCCAAGCGTGTATTGACGCGAGTGTTCCCTCACACTCCAAGTGAGAGCACAGAATGAGCTTGGACACAGACATCCCCACCCACATACAAATTACAGCAAATTTCTTGGAGGCAGACGTCTCCCTCGCGCAACCCCCTCCTGCACACTCCTCCACGCCAGTGCCCGCTCCCCGCGCGATGCCCCTCCTGACGGACCAACCAAGGGCAGCCCTCAGCATAAAGCGTCCGCCATTCACCCATCAGAACCCAGCGTCCTGGCTCTACAGGGTTGAAGGGCAATTCAGGGTGGCAGGCCTGACCGACAAGGTGTTGAAGGCAGACACACCATCAATGCCCTACCGGAAGAGATATACAAGTAGTTCGCCCCGTGGGTGACGACAACGACGAGCCCTGCCACCTTCCATGAGTTAAAGGCCACTCTTGTCGAGGCCTGCTCCCTGCCGGTCTCCGAGAGAGCCGCCCGCGCCCTCGACCTCGCCATCAACCCCCGGCAAGACACGCACCTCTTGGAGATGTGGCATGCCCTCCAGGACCTACTCCTCCTCCCCAAGACTGACAGCAGCGGCAGGCACAAAGAGATTAGCCTGTCGAGGGAGATCATCCTGCGGCAGCTACTCCCAGAGGTCCGTGGGCAGATCACAGAACCATACACCCTGCCAGTCGAGGACCAGATCAAAGTGGCGCAGCAGCTGACGGACTCCACGAGGGCAGCGAAGCAGGCGTCCACGCCCACACACCCTATCAACTGCCTCCAGCTGGAGGACCCCGCCACAGAGGGCATCAACGCCATCGACAGAAGGAGGCCACCCCTCCAGCAGAAGAAGGAAAGGCCGGGGCTTTACTATCACCACCAGAGGTTTGGCAAAGCTGCCCGAAATTGCGAAGCCCCCTGCCTTTTCTCCCCTCCAAAAAACGGGGGAAGCGGCAACCACCCTCACAGGCCACCATGGCAGCACCATCTGAAGCACCCAAGGGCCCCGCACTAGTAGGCTTCTACGTCCGCGACACTATCTCCGGCAGGATGATGCTGATCGACACTGGGGCCATGCAGTCAGTGTTCCCGCCTTCCAGAGAGGACCGCAGACATCCGCCGGACCCAGCTACCTCCCTGACTGCCGCCAACGGGTCCCCCATCCTCTCCTATGGCACCAGGCTCCTATCGTTCTCCATCCTTGGCCGGAGGTACAAGTGGAACGTCATCGTCGTGGACATTAGGACCCAGTTCCTGGGTGCAGACTTCTTCGCCCACTTCGGACTGGCAGTCTACATTGGCCGCAAGTGCCTGCTGGACACCGAGTCCTGCCAGTCCCTGCCCTTGTTGCCAGGCCCCAGGGAGCCCACAATCTGTTCCGTCGCTCCCCACCAGTACGGCTTCCTCCTGAAGGAATTCCCGGAGGTGTTCAAACCCAAACTTCGTCAGGTGCCTGGGGCCCCTGCCAAACACGAGATATATCATCACATCAAGACAAGGGGGCCCCGATGCATGTAAATTTCTGAAGGCTTCCCCCACAGTGCCTTCAGGAGGCCAAGAAGGCCTTTGCCAAGATGAAATGGATGGCCATATGCAAGAAGGCTCCCAGCCCATGAGCCTCCACCTTCACGTGGTACAGAAAGCGGACGGTACCTGGAGACCCTGTGGCAACTACAGGCAGCTCAACCTCGCTACAGAACCCAACCACTACCCTCTACCAAACATACATGACCTAATGGCCTCCTTCCATGGGGCCAAAATATTCTCAAAGTTAGATCTCTTCAAATCATATTTTCAGGTACCAGTAGCTCCAGAGGACATCCCCAAAACCACCATCATCATGCCTTTCGGGTCCTACATCTTAGCCTTTTCCACCTTCAGCCTGAGGAACGCGGGGGCAACCTTTCAGAGACTGATGGACAGCATCCTGGGAGACCTGAACTTCTGCGTCTGCTACGTCAGTGATATCCTAATTTTTTTCCAGATAGCCACAGGGAACACCTATGGCATATCCAGAAGGTCCTGCAGCGCCTGCAGGAGAGTGGCCTCATCACCAGGTTTGACAAGTGCACCTGGGCATCAATAAGGTGGAATTCTAGCCCACGAGATATCCCCAGGAGCCGTCCGTCCAGTTTCATCGAAAGTCGAGGCCATCGTCAGGCTCCCCACCCCTACCTCCGTCAGGGCCATACAAGAATTCCTCAGAATGGTCAACTACTACAGGAGATTCATCCTGGGGATCACGCGCACCATGGGCCCCCTGACGGAGATCCCCAAGGGCTGTCCAAAGACCTTAGAGTGGGGCCCCAACCAACAAAGGGCCTTCTCCTTGATGAAGGCCGCCCTCGCCAAGGCAACAGCTTTGGCCCACCAGGACCCCAGCGCTCCCCTCCAGCTGACAACGGATGCCAGCAACGTCGCCTGCGGGGCCATCCTGGAGCAAGTCGTCAATGGAGCCCCTCAGCCCATCACCTTCTTCAGCAGAAAACTCAGCCCCACTGAGTCCCGCTACAGCACCTTTGACAGGGAACTCTTCACGGTGTACCAGGCGGTACGCCACTTCAAATTCCTCCTAGAGGGTACGCCCTTCACAGTTTGGACGGACCACCAGCCGCTGGTCCACACCTTCACGAAGCTGGGGGATACATGGTCCTCCAGGCAGCAGTGGCACCTCGCGACCATCATGGAGTTACCTGCACCATCAAGTACCTCCCCTGCAAGAAGAACCCAGTAGCTGACGCCCTCTCGAGGATCAAAATTGACGCAGTGGAGCTCGGGATCGACTACGAGAACCTCGCCCATGAACAAGCTGCTGACCCAGAGACTCTAGCTTACCGCACCGCCATCATGTCGTTGAAGTGGAAGGACGTGCCCCTCGGCCCTGGAGGGCCAACACTGCTGAGCAACGTAAGCACTGGCCTCTCCCGCCCACCAGTGCCCACCTCCCATCGTCGGCTGGTCTTCGACACCATCCACGGACTGTCCCACTCCTCCAGCAGAACGACGGCCAGGCTGCTGGCGGAGAATTTTGTCTGGCACTGCATGCAGAAGGACGCGACGACCTGGGCAAGGCAGTGCATACAGTGCCAGGCCAGCAAAGTAGGGCAGCACACCGAATTGGGGGTGGGCAACTTTCCACAGCCGGGGAGACATTTCGGGCACATCTACGTCGACACAGTGGGTCCTCTTCCCCCATGAGGAGGAGCAAGATACCTTCTAACAGTTGTCGACCACTCCACCAGGTGGCCCGAAGCTATGCCCATGGAAGAAGCCACCTCCAGTGCGTGCACAGAGGCCCTCCTCTCCAGCTGGATCAGCCGGTTTGGTGTCCCGGACCACATAACTACGGACAGGGGCCCGGCCTTCCTGTCCGAGCTGTGGACTGACCTGGCACGCCTGCTGGGGACCACTCACCATAGCACCACCGCCTACAACCCTGCAACCAATGAAATGGTGGAAAGGTTCCACAGGTCCCTGAAGGCGTCCCTCATGGCTCGTTGCACCTTCAAGAATTGGAAGTGCCAGCTGCTCTGTGTCCTCCTCAGGCTGAGGACCGCCTCCACAGCCAACGGCGACCCGTCCGCAGCAGAAAAGGTCTTCAGGAGACCCTCATAGTCCAGGGAACTCATCACAGAGGACCGGGGGCGACTTCACAACGCAGAGGCTCCAACAGGGTTGGGAAGTTAGCCCCCTGCCAGTGGACATATACCGAGAGGACGTCTCCCTTCATGCCTCCCGGTCTGTCCTCCGCCTTCCACGTCTTCGACAGGGACAATGCCATGCGTCCACCGTTAACCAGGTCCTACAGGGGGCCTTTCCTCGTACTTGAGAGGAACAAGAAGGCATTCCGGGTAGCCATCCACAGGAAGGAAGACTGGATATCGATAGACCACCTCAAGCCCGCATTTCTGGAGGAAGACGTCGGGGTGTTTCCCAAAGCCCCCCACAGGAGGTGGCGCCCCCACAGCCCGCCCCATCCGCAAGAAAACCTCGTGGGTGTCCCCAGAAGGCCCCGGGTCCGGGCAGGAGGGCAACCCAACACACCCCATCCACAGGGCACTGATGAAGACAAACACCCCCACTAGCTGGCATCGAGAAGGCGGGGCTCCCTCCATCGCCCCAGCAGATACCTGCTTTGATCAGATGTTACTTACTTCTTGGGGGGGGGGGGCGGTATTGTAAAGACCCCGCTCAATGGGTTCTCTATGATGAACATCCCGTTTTACAGAGGTAATGTTTCGGACATCTGTGTTTGTTGACAGACAAACAAATAGCGATTATGAGAGACATAATAAACGTACAATGATAAAACATATATCAATGGAAAGGCCAGGAAATTCCACATATGGCCAATTGCATGAGATTCGAGACAGATTAATAAAGACAATGCAGTAGCATAATATATGTAAAGTGGCGAGACGTTTAGCATCTTCACAAACAGAAACATACATACAGTTTGATACAGAAGATTCGGTGGAACATTATGCGTACATGATTGGAATGCTTGCATAAATTGAAACAACAATGGTTAGGGAGAAACAGACGGATATATTGTATGGTAGAAGATGCGTTCCTTGAGAGAGAGAAAATGGGTTGCTCTTGTTTTGTCTTGTTTCCTCCGATGGATGATGCACAGACACGAGGCATTAATCTTAAAGACTGCAATGTTCAGGTCTCTTACAAACACAAACTGTGCAAAAATAAACATATGTATAATCGCTGGTTTTGAAATGCTAGAACTTGTTATGAACTGAAAAAGAATATATGTATATATATATATATATATATATATATATATATATATATATATATATATATATATTTTTTACGTATTTCCCTATTTATGGTATTTTACAGGCTGGCAAAAAACTTTATTTAAGCAGAAGAAATTTCAATTACTAATCTTATATCAGATTACTAAGAAGTCTTTGAAGACAGAGTAGGTATGTAAAGAATGCACAAACAGTCTTAGTTTTAAAGGAGAATGCCTCTCCTAGATTTTTTGCTCCAAGACCAGTTTCATACGCATTGAAAACAGCTGTGGAAACTGAAATTAGAAGATTAGAAAATGAAGGTTCATGGGAAAAAGTCGATTATTCATATTGGGCTACACCATTAGTTCCGATTGTTGGGACAATGGTCAAAGGATTAGGTTATGTGGAGATTACAAGGTAACACTAAATCCACACCTGCAGGCAGCTCAACATTCGCTGCAAATCCCAAAGATATGTTCATTTCAACTTTGTCAGGATGCTCTGTATTTTCTAAGGTAGATCTAAGACAAGAATTTCAACAGCTTACATTGGATGAAAATTCCCAAAAGTTATGTAATGTAAACACACATCTGGAGCTGTATCATCCAAAAAGACTTCCATATGGAGTCGCTAGCAGTCCAGCTATATGGCAACAAACAATGGACAAAATATTTGCAGGTATGTCAGGAGTAATCATTTTTATTGATGACATACTATTAGGTGGTAAAACAAGAAAGAACATTGAGAAAGGTAATGTGCAGTTCTAAAGAAAATAAAGGAACACAATATCAAAGTCAACAAGAGTAAATGTAGTTTAGAAGTTGACTCAGTAGAGTATTTGGGCTTTATCATAAATGGTAAAGGTATTTACAACACAAAAGATAAGGTAAATGCCATGGTCAGCAAAATTACCAGAAAATGTAAGGGAATTACAATCATTTTTAGGTTTAGTAACGTTTTATTGAAATTTCATTCAGAACTTAGCAACAATTGCACACCCATTGTACAATTTGCTGAACAAGGATGTTGAATGGAACTGGTCAAAGGAATGTCAAAAATCCTTTGAAAGAATCAAAGCAGAAGTGACTTCACCCACATTCCTAGTACATTATCAAATGGATTTGCCAGTAAAGTTGGTTTGTGATGCGTCAAACATAGGGTTAGGCGCAGTACTAGCACATGTAGTGCCAGATGGTACAGAAAACCTATTGCTTTTGCCTCTAGAGTATTAAACAAAGCAGAAAGAAACTATTCTCAAACTGAAAAGGAAATATTAGCACTAGTGCATGGAGTGAAAAAGTTCCTTATGTATCTCTATGGTAGGAAAAGTTCATGTTAGTTACAGACCACAAACCATTGTTGATTATTTTAGATCCAAAAGCAAGCTTACCTACGTTAGTAGCTGCAAGACTACAACGTTGGGCAATAATATTAGCTGCATATGACTATAACATAGAGTATAGACCAACATCAAAGATGGGTAATGCAGACGCTTTGTCGAGATTGCCTGTGGACAGAGCACCAGAAGAACATGATGAAAGTATTCTTTTAATTTCTGCATATAATATACCTGTTACAGCTAAGGAAATAGCACAACGTGCAAAGAAAGACCCAGTACTCACGAAAGTAGTACAGAGTCTAATAACTGGCAGAGATATTTGTGCAGATGATGTCAATTGTAAACCATACAAAGAGATTTGAAATGAATCGAGTGTCACACAAGATTGTATTCTGAGAGGATCAAGAGTAGTAATTTCAAATGCACTAAGAAGTAGGGTTTTATCAGAAATACATCAGACCACCAATATAGTGAGATCCAAGTCAATTGCTAGAACTTATGTTTGGTGGCCAGGTAATGATAGGGACATTGAAAATTTGGTTAAAAAGTGTATGAATTGTGCATTGCAACAAAATAATCCTAAACAAACAAGAATGCACCCATGGGAATTACCCAGATAGCCAACCCGTGGCAACGTGTGCATATAGATTTTGCAGGTCCATTTTTAGGATACTCATATTTGTTACTAGTAGATGTATATAGTAAATGGCCAGAAGTTGTACCAGTGCAAACAACATCATCAGTAGTAACTATAAAATCACTCATGCAAATCTTTGCAATGCATGGTTTGCCAGAAAGAATAGTGACAGACAATAGTCCACAGTTTACTTCACAGGAGTTTAAAGAATTTCTGAATGTGAATGGCATACGACATACGTTATCTGCAACTCATCAACCATCCACGAATGGTGAGGCAGACAGATTTGTCCAGACTTTCAAAAATAATATGAAGTGTAGACAAGCAAACTCTGGCAATGTAGCATCTCATATTGCAAAGTTTCTATTATCCTATAGAACAACCGTACACAGTACTACGGGTATAACACCGTCTTTTTTGTTGATGGGGAGGAGGATCAGGAGTAAGTTAGATCTTATGTATCCTACATACATCATATTTACCTTGCAGGTAAGAATGAATAATTGTAGTATGTGTTATGTAAACCAACACATCAGAAATGATGGACGAATTTTAAATGATGGTTAAACGAAGACATTTAAGAACAACACAAAATGGGAAGTTTGACGACCAGATTACAGTACTTCCTGTGGAGAGCGGTAGGCAACGGGAAACAAATTACATAAACTGATGATGGAGAGGTGACACCTTGTAAGAGGTGCAAAAGAAACGAGCAGGTAAAAGTGACTGCTACTTTATTACAGATCCAGGCAGTTTATATAGTGACAGACTGGCGTCGAGCCGCGAAAGACAATGAGATTGTGTGTGACCTGAGGTCAATAATAATTAACAATAAAATATACAGCGAGCAAGTACAGTTTACAATACAAAGACAGACAGAATTCCAATGTGGATATAATCTTGATGCCTGCGAATAAAGAAAAACAAGATACACAATCGATAATAGGTGATCAAATACATATATAACTGATTAAAATCGCATGACCTGGCACGTTAGGGCGTGACTAATTGTATGGCGAAGAAACTGGGAAGTCACCATAGAAAACTTGCTCAGCGGAGACTTAGCGAATGACACGCTCGCTGGAGACTCCGCTGACGGCTCTGTAGGTAACGCACGAATAAACCAATCCCAAGACGTGGGGCACGTCTGATCAGTCTGCATATCTGCTGGGGCGTTGAAGGTGAATTCGGCGATGGCTGAGAGGTGTTGCTGCTGCCTGGAAGACCATGCGTCCCCCTGCTTCGTGAAGGCGTGAACCAATGGCTGGTGGTCCGTGAAGATTGTGAAGGGTGTCCCTTCCAGGAGGAACTTGAAGTGCCGGACTGCACGGTACATCGCGCAGAGTTCCCTGTCGAAGGTGCTGTAGCGGGCCTCTGCAGGATTGAACTTCTTGCTGAAGAAGGCAATGGGCTGGGGGGCGCCGTTGATGACCTGCTCCAGGACAGCACCACAGGCGACGTTGCTGGCATCCGTTGTCAGCTGGAGGGGGGTTCTGGGGTCGTGGTGTGCCAAGGCGGTTGCCTCGGCGAGGGCGGCCTTCATCAGGGAGAAGGCTTGCTGCTGGCTGGGTCCCCACGACAGGGACTTCGGTTGGCCTTTGAGCACTTCCGTCAGAGGGGCCGTGATGTGCGCGATCCCGGGGATGAACCGCCTGTAGAAATTCACCATCCCGAGGAACTCCTGGACGGCCTTGACGGAGGTGGGGATGGGGAACCTGGTGATGGCTGCGACCTTGGATGTGAGTGGGTGGACGCCTGCCGGGGATATCTCGTGGCCCAGGAAGTCAGCTTTCTGGACGCCGAAGGTACATTTGTCGAAACTCACGACGAGGCCGTTCTCCTGGAGGCGCTGCAGGACTGCCCGGATGTGTTTTTGATGTTCACTGTGAGACCTGGAAAATATGAGGATGTCATCAACGTAGCAGACACAGAACTTCAGGTCCCCAAGGATGCTGTCCATGAGCCGCTGAAAGGTCGCCCCGGCGTTCCTCAATCCGAAGGTGGAGAAGGCGAACACGTAGGACCCGAACTGTGTGATGATGGCGGTCTTTGGTACATCCTCTGGTGCGACAGGTACCTGAAAATATGATTTTATTTTGGCTCCGTGAAAGGAGGCCGTGAGGTCCTGCATGTTCGGCAAGGGGTAGTGGCCGGGCTTCGTTGCGATGTTGAGATGCCTGTAGTCACCACAGCGTCTCCAGGAGCCGTCCGGTTTCTGCACCATGTGAAGGGGGGGAGGCCCACGGACTGGGAGGCCTTTTGCAGATTCCCATTCGCTCCATCTCTACGAATGTGTTTTTGGCCTCCTGAAGGTGCCATGGGGAAAGCCTCCGGAACTTCGCATGTGAAGGGGGGCCCTTAGTCGTTATGTGATGGTAGATGCCATGTTTGGCTGGGGCCCCGGGAACTTGGCGGAGCTCGGGCTTGAACACTTCAGGAAACTCCGTTAACAGCTGTGCATACTGATGGGGGGCAACGGAGCAGATGGTGGGTGCCTTGGTCCCGTTGCTAACGGGAGGGACCGGCAGGAGTCAGTGTCGAGAAGGCGTTTACGCCCAACGTCGACTGCCAGCCCAAAGTGTGCGAGGAAGTCAGCACCCAGGAGCGGGGTTCCTACGTCCGCGACGACGAAGTCCCAGGAATAACTCCGGCCAAGGATGGAAATCAACAGGGGCCTGGTGCCGTAGGAGACGATGGGGGATCTATTGGCAGCCGTCAGGGAGGCGGTTGGATCCGGTTCCTGCTTGCGGTCCTCTTTGGATGCTGGGAAGATCGATCTAAAGACCCCTGTGTCAACCAACATCATCCTGCCGGAGACGGTGTTGCGGACGTAGAAGCCTATTGATTCTGGGCCCCTGGGTTTTTTGGTTGCTAAGGCAGTCTGTCCTGTTGGCCGCCACCACCCCGTTTTTTGAATGGGCAAAAGAGCAGGGCGGTAGGCAGTTCCAGGGTCTTTGCCAAACCACTTGTGGTAGTGGCACAGGCCTGGGGAACTCCACTTGTTGTAGGGTGGTGGTCGCCTCCTGGTGACGACATTGACACTCTGCTCCACGTCTTCTTCCTGCTGGATGGAGCTGACCGACTGTGTGGGCTCTGTTAGCCACTGCGTAGCCTTCACACAGTCTGTTAGGTGCTGCGCCGTTTGGATGAGGATGTCGAGGGGCATGGTGTAGGGGTGAGGAATCTGGGTGCGGACCTCCGGGAGGAGCTGGCGAAGGTAGATCTCCCACAACAGGCTTATTTCTTGCTGTTTTTTGCTGCCATTGAAGTCCGGGAGTGAGAGGAGGTCCTCAATCATGCTCCATGCGTCTACCGCGTTGAGATCATGCCGCAGGTTGACGGCGAGGTCGATGGCACAGGCAGCCCGCTGGCAATCAGTAGGGGCACGTCTCGAGGAGGGCCTTCTTCACGATGCGGTATGTGAGGGGGTGTGCACTGGACACCCGCGAGATGAGCTTCCTATATACCTCCTCCAGAAGGGTGTTAAGCACTGTGTCGGCCTGCAGTATTTCGTCGGTTAGGTCCGCTACCTTGAAGTGGCTCTCGACCCCATACAGCCACGTTGTTGGGTTCCCCTGGGTGAACGGCGGCAACTTTACGGACAGGGCGGCCCGTGACTGTGCTGCTGGGCCAGGGATTGTTTGGGACGCGGGCATGGGTGTGGAGGTGTGAGAGCCTCAGCGCGGGGAAGGGCGCAGGTGAGATGGGAGGAAGGTAGGCCTCCGAGTCCGCGAGGTTCGCGGTTAATTGAACGAAGGAGGGGATGTCCGCGTATGTGCTCGCTCTTTGCCCTCTTACTGGAGTGGGGTACTCGCATCAAAACGCACTCGGAAGTGTGCTGTGAGCGTTCATTAATGATGGTGGTGATTTTGCCGACGAGAGTCAGCATGCCCAAATGCTGCTTACAGCGCCGTCTTTAGTCCGCTAAGGGCGTGAGTAAGTTCCTGGAGCCAAGACTGAGTCACCGTATGGGTCCGCTAATGACTCCAGGACTACTCCGGGGCGTCACCACTGTAAGAGGTGCAAAAGAAACGAGCAGGTAAAAGTGACTGCTACTTTATTACAGATCCAGGCAGTTTATATAGTGGCAGACTGGCGTCGAGCCGCGAAAGACAATGAGATTGTGTGTGACCTGAGGTCAATAATAATTAACAATAATATACAGCGAGCAAGTACAGTTTACAATATAAAGATAGACAGAATTCCAATGTGGATATAATCTTGATGCCTGCGAATAAAGAAAAACAAGATACACAATCGATAATAGGTGATCAAATACATATATAGTTTAACTGATTGAAATCGCGTGACCTGGCACGTTAGGTGTGACTAATTGTATGGCAAAGAAACTGGGAAGTCACCATAGAAAACTTGCTCAGCGGAGACTTAGCGAATGACACGTTCGCTGGAGACTCCGCTGACGGTTCTGTAGGTGATGTTACAACCTCTCTAATGGCCCCCATGTTTCATCTTAGGCTGGTCTTGCTTCATTTATTTTTATAACCACCCAATTCAAAGCTACATGTGAGTCAGTCAAGAAAATAGAAACAAACACTGTAACTAAACTACTTTACTAAATAAGTAAGCAGGCAAATATCCAGCAAGTAACTACAGTTGTTAAATACAAGAATGTGATTACAAGCTGTTCTAAAAAGTTCCAACTTTATCACTATCACCATATGCGTTCTTGAACAAAGCAGGAATCCTTATATCAACAATAGCCTTGAATCGGTATAACATAAGAAGACATCATAAAGATCAAGAAATTCTACAGAATTACACGAGCAAACCAAGTGTTCTGGTGTCAACATCACATAGAGGAAGCACTGGACTAATGCTTTGTTTTGGTTCGACCACGAATGTATATGGGAACTTTCTAAACCATGAGTGCATCATATACCCAGGTGCACGCTGGCTAAACTGTTCTTTCTAGACCGTGGACGAACTATACCCGAGAGGCCATAAGACGTATCTTGATTGTTCAAAAGACATTCTGAGATGCCTCACCAACATACCTTGCTACCACTCCTCCAAGCAGATTTTCATAGAAAACTGCCTGGATAATTTAACAATCACTGTCAGGTAAACCATGTCCACTCCGATCACCCGACTGGGAAACAGCAGCATACTTAAACTCTATTTTTGCAATTATAAAGTGTCATCTGTTATTATAATCATTATACTATTGTATTTCTACGTTTATTAATATTTTTTATTATTACCGAGTTTTTTTTTTTTTCACTTTTTGTATTTAGCCTTCTGGACCTTACTTCCTGCAACCACTGGCCTTTTAACTGGATGCAATCTGTTTTTCGGGTAGTTTGTCTATCCTCAGTACTGCCTATAGCTCAGTAACAATGACTCCAAATGAAAAATTTTATAGAATAAAAGTTGTTCGGTTTGCCGAAATCTACCCAAAAAGTAACTTACCTGGCCAGTTTACGTGAATTTGCTGATAGACAATGTTTTCTGCGAAATGTAACTTTCCAAGTAGCCTACCCAGTTGATGTGAACGGTGTCACCAAAGACTATGTACTGAAGGAAGATAGGAAGGCTCAAAATACGAATGTTAATATACTAGTTGCCAACTCCAAAGTGAACACAATAGTTTGACTGCTTGGTGTTCAGATGGCGTTGTAGGTATATCGCATGTCGTCTGTTTGTTTATATTTGACAGTTGACACAAACGAAATCATGGCACCAACAGTGAATAAGTCACACAAGTGTGTTGTTTGCAATAAACAAAAAGAAACCGATCCTCATTTGGTGTTTCACAGGTTCCCTAAGGATAAAGAATGGTGAGGGTAGATCTAAGCCAGCTGTCCGTGCGTGAGCTAGCCTATGGCAGTTGACATTTTTGTATAGAACTTACCTGCTGAACAAGTATTAAAGGTAATATATTGGCGGCCAAAAATAATTGAGCTGTAATTTACCTTAGAAATGAAGCCGACGGTAGGAGGGACCTGTTGGGAATCTGGGTTGTGGTTGGGTGAAAACACTTTCGAGAATAGCTAACGGTAAGGGGGACCTGTTGGGAATCCGGGGTTCTGGGTGGGGTAAATAACATGGAGAAAGGTTTGGGCACCTTATTGTTGTGTTTCCTGTTACATATGCCATTTGGAACACAAAAAAAACAAGCGTAAAAAAAGGCTGAATAAATGGACAGCAGGAGCTGTTCCAAAGGCAATTTTCACGCATGCGTCGATTTACAGGGGAGCTTTTGGTTCACTCAGTGTCCCTAACTGAGAGAGTAGTTGGCGGGTGTTTTGGGGGTTGGGTGTACTAAACCAATCATGTTGTAATATTAACTTTTTCTTCAGTTTTTTGGTTGCTAATTATGAATTTACCTTTAATTTTTGGCGCTCGAGTGTAATTAACATGTGAAGTCCCTCCAACAAGGGGTTTCCATACGCGATCTTCACAAGAAAGAGCATGGGTACGTCTGTTTCGAACGGTTCATATCCTGTCCTGCAAGTTCAATAACTTGTTAACATATGGGTACCCAACGCCCCCTGGGCCAGTACTAACACGGCGAAGGGACATTCTTCCATTTGGCCGACAACAAACAGATGCACTGCCAGTATCAGAACCCCTAAAAGTGTAGAAAAAACCAGTTGAAAAGGTAAAAACAGGCACGGAGCTAATATATAGATTTACCATAGTGTTTTTTATATGTAAGCGTTATTTTTTTGGGTAACTGTTATTTACCACCACGTCTCTACGTAAGTCCTACATCACTTTACCAACTCATACTTTCTGTGCAGTGCCATAACCCCATCTTCCCCCCCCCTGCTGAACATATGGCTCCCTAGTGGTTATGTAACCCAAGATGGCGGCTTTGTTTAACTGTTAAGTTTCTTCACCCCGGTCGCAAGCAACAAGTAGTGTCCAGTTGAGCTAGACTATGGCAATTGACATTTTTCTGTGTTGTTTTGCTTGCTTTACATGAATTTAGGTAACATTTTGCCGGTAGGTTGTTACTAAGCTGTAATTTACCCTTGAGCTGTATGCGACCCACACTATAGATGTGCAGTTTTCAAGGGTCAATTACATTTTATTTACAGCCGACCACCAAAATGTTATTTTAAATTCTTGTTCAGCACGTCAAACAACATAGGAAAAAGTCAATTGCCATAGGCTAGCTCACCGCGGACAGCCAGCTTAGAATTACCACGGTGAGTACTAACTGTATAATACATGAAATATGTGCTATTAATCAGTAAGCCCCACTGATATTGGATATAAGATTAAGGCAAGGCATCCACAGTACATTTTTTTGTTTCAAACTTTATTTTTTTTTAAAGTTTACTGAGTAACTTTATGACTTCATCACACTCAAACCAGCAACCAAGCAGTGCTGTGCCAATTCAGGAGTGTTAAGAGAATAAAAAAGTGTTGGTTTAGAGAGTAAAAGTGTTCAAGGTATGTCAATGAAAGTATAGTCTACAAGGTTAGAAAAAACTTCCAAATTCCTAGGCTCACCGAAGCTGATTAGTATCACAGCAAACATGCCGATAGATGTCCAAAGGTTAGACAGATTTAGTATCGGTGATGATCCAAAATCATTGGGTAAAAGATCGAAAAAGTGGAGAAGCAGCTTCCAAATTTATTTAGAAGCACTAGGCAAAATGGATAAAAAGCAGCAGAAACCATTGTTACTTCATACTGCAGGTTTAGAAGTTCAGGAAGTTTACAGAAGACAATAATGAAGGGCTCACAAATCCATTTGCTCCTCAAGCAAATATGTACTTTGAATGTTATCAGCTCATCGAAGCCTCACAGGAATCAGGTGAGACAGTAGATTCATTTGTGACTAGGTTAAGGAAATTAACTTCAACTTGTGAATTTGGAGATGTAGACCAGAGGTTAATAGAGCAAATTATAGTAAAGACTAACTCACAAGAGCTTTGGAAGACATTGCTACAAGAAAAGAAGCTAACCTTGCAGAAAGTTCTAGAAATAGCAAGAGCGCATATTTCCTAAGTCTAAACGAGTTGCCGAGTCACAGCCAAGGAAATAAGTTAGGCTGTAGCTCCGAAAATAGCCATAGGATTTTTTTAAAAATAATCTCAATGTGATTCCCACAAAAAGTTACCTTACATTGCTTAACCTAACCTAACCTAACTTTTAAAGTGATGCGTTCAAGAGTGATTGGATTTTCTCTGCAACATGCTGTAAGTCAAAACTATAGCATAGTAGAATGTTTTTTTGTATGCTGGTGAAATAGGATGGTATAACATATAGTATTATATGTTCACCTAGATGCTTGATATGGACGAACCTCATCCAAATTCAGGAGTTGAGGCAAAAAACCTCACAACAACTAAATTCAAGCTATCGTGTGTGCAGCAGGCATTTCTCCACCAAAAATTACCTTCATCCAGCTTCTGACAAACTTTGCCACAATGCCTGCCCAGATCAACATGTAGAAGGTATGTGTTATCTATTTTATTTATGTGTTTAGTCATTACAATATTATCAACTGATTTTTTATCAGTGAGACATATTTTTCTACATTACAGGTTCTACTAGCTTGCACCAGATCAGATGTTGACCCTATAAAGACAAGTGAGTTATTGAAAAATGCTGATTTAATTGTAGCCATATAAAGCTTAGATGCCTTTTTACATGAAAGGTAAGTATACTCGCAATCACTTTTGCCATACTTTATTCTGATAGCAGAATAAAGTACACAGAAAGCACTTGCCAGTATTCTCACCTTTCACTTTCCTTCATGGCATTCTTTGTTTCATCCCATTTATATTTTTTCCATGTGCAATTTTGGATATATCTGTTCATATATGTATGTATGTCTTTAATAATTTATATAACTGCAGTACATAATTTAGTAGAATGATTTTTGTGTGCTATAATTTTGTGTATATATTTATATACATATATTTTGTATAATGCACTTATTGTTAAAATACATATTTTCAGATACATCAATAGATTTACTCCACCAAGCAAATTATACATCAAACTGGTTGCTGACTTTTCCACACGAGAATTTGCACAACCTTGAATATGGTGTGTATTTGATGTGCAGTATTTGATGTGCAGTTTGTATATGTTTAGATTTTTTGAAATGGCAAGTGTCTGAAATGGTAAGTGCATCACAGTTATTCTAAATATAGTTAATCTTGTCTGTACCATTCCTGCTCTGGAGAATAGATCATCTGAGATAAGAGCTTCATCCTTGAAACATGGTAAATGGTCAATGCTTTTGGTAGATATTACAGTTTTGCTTTTACTAACTAGAATTCATATAGTAGGTAAAGATTGACCTTTAAGATTTTGCTATATTATGCTACATATATATTCACTTTGTCTTCAGTGAAAAAGTGTTAGACTAATAGCTGTATTATGGCTATAGGGTTCATCTATCAACTGACCAGGGAAAATTCCAAAGAAGATTGTGAAAATATTGAATTAAGTGAAAATGTTCAATCAGATATTGGTAAGAAAATTTTGTTTAGTAGTGTTTTTGTATATATTTATGCATAAAATACTTATGATTTTACCAGCCAAATGAAAAAGTATAATATGGCATTTGTTTCATTTCATATTATTTGCGTTTCCAGAATTTACTGATGGTTATCCAAAGGATACTGGCAGTGAAGTGTACAATAATGCCACAGTAACAAGCATTATGGATAATATTAGTTGTATTGCTACAAGTGTTAGTCCTACTACAACTATTATGACTGATAGACCTGCATTTGCTACTAATACTGCTACTACTACTACCCCTCCCTACTGCTGCTACTACTACAACTACTACTAATGATGATGTTGATTGTAGCATTCTCAATGGAAATGATAATTTACAAAAGCCTGAAATACAGTATGAGATCATACAATTAGGGTTACATGAAGAAGGAGAACCAACATTCACAACCATAAAATCAAATGGTAAGATGTTTCCATGAATCAAATTTTTGAGATCAAAACAAAATATTTTTCCCCAATAAATGGTCAGTTCTGAAATACAATTAAATAAATAAATGAATTTTAAAAATTGTATATATATATATATATATATATATATATATATATATATATATATATATATATATATATATATATATATATATATATATATATAAACTTGGCTGATAAGTTTGTTACTTGATTTATGTAATTTTTGTATGGCCCTGCACGCCAAGAACACATAACCTGTCAATGAAGCAACGAATTAACCTCAAAGACAGCTGTTTAAGTTAACCAAGGTCGCCAGTTAAGGGAAATTAACCTCAACAAAGAATATTCAATGAATAAAGACTTTACGATAAACGTCGCCAACTTCAGACGCAGGCAATCTCTACTCGTTAAGATGGTAGTGAAACACAACGGCTCTTCGGAACAATGGATTCGAGACACAAAGAATGCATAAAGAATTAAAATGACTGGCTTACCCTAATCCCTAGTTACTCTTACTGGAATAATTTGGATGAGGCTAAACAATATAATAATTTGGCTTAATCTAGACTTCGTAAAAGCATCTACCGTAAGTGGTAGCTGGAGAATGAAACAAGGAAAATTGGAAATACAGACGAAGTGGTAGTAATTGGCGAGTTTTGAACAAAACAGACTTTACCGTGGACAACGAGTTGCTGCGCATACAACGGACGATCGGAGGTTCTGGGATTGATTCGCCACTTCACAATTCACTAATATAAGACGATAGACAAAGGCGGTGACAAAGCCACTTCCCAGACGTCTGCTGGATTCGGCGGCTGATCTCTCTCTGTCTCTTGTCT
Organism: Macrobrachium rosenbergii; assembly: GCF_040412425.1. Classification (NCBI taxonomy): domain Eukaryota; kingdom Metazoa; phylum Arthropoda; class Malacostraca; order Decapoda; family Palaemonidae; genus Macrobrachium; species Macrobrachium rosenbergii. The sequence goes on from NC_089765.1 coordinate 1,441,127, forward strand.
GACCAGCGCTGGGTCAAAACAGGGCATGCATTCATGTCCTCGGGGGTCTAAGCTTTGTCAAAAACATTCGCCAAGGAGGACAGGTAAAGCAAGCTTAAATACCTATTTTAAGGGTGAATATGGAAATTCCTTATGGGGTTAAATCTCTAATGCTACACAGATGAACGTTAAAGTTTGAACTGGCTTGCTTCCTGCTGGACGAAGGCTTTCCTGTCTTGGTCAGTCTGATATTACTATCACTAAATGTTCCCAGATGTATATATATATATATATATATATATATATATATATATATATATATATATATATATATATATATATATATATATATATATATATATATATATATATATATATATATCATTCTTATGTTTGTACAATTGTTTTTGCACTGGATTATTAACTTTTAATATTTTTTTCAAAAGTCCCAGAGCATATAATTATCAGCAAGATATTTACTTTAACAACAACGAGAATGCTGAGGTACTGGGTATCCAAGATTGATTTTAATGTTGGCTGGAATGAGTCTGTTTTTAAATTGTTAAAACAGAAAGCTTTATCAATGAATGAAAATTATTAATACTGTGACATTATATTTGATGCTATATCCCTTAAATCTGATGTACAGTTCAACATAAGTAAAGATGTGGTGGAGGGATTTGAAGATCTTGGCCAGTATGGCAAAGGGCAAGACCCAGCTCAGTATGCCATGGTCTTCATGGCAAAAGGCTTGGCTTCCAAATGGAAGCAAGTACTGGGCTATCTTTTATTTACAAAATCTATTAAAGGTGATACCTTAATGTATATGGTAACTGACTGTATTGGTTAATTAAAGAATGTATGTTTATACCCAACATTTTTGGTATGTGACCAAGATCCAAATAATAGAAGGTTGTTTAAAAATCTTAACATTTCCATACAAAAACCTTTTTTCTCACATGAAGGTGAAAATGTGTATTTCTTTTATGATACACCACACCTTTTGAAACAATTTTAAGAAATATGACATACAAGTTGGTGGGCGAAAAGTGTCATGGAAATATATAGAGAAATTTTTGGAAGCAGATTCTCAGATGTGGCTACGGTTAGCACCAAAACTTACATCATTACATGTCTTCAACACCAGTTTTGATAAAATGAGAGTGAATCTAGCTGCACAGTTGTTTAGCCGTAGTGTAGCAGCTGGTTTATTTACACATGCAGCATTAGAGACATTACCGCAAGAAGCGGAAAATACAGCATTATTTGTAAAAGATATTGATGAATTATTTGACGTATTTAACAGCAGCTGTGTATTTCATTTTAAAGAGAGGAAATGTGCAATTAGTGATAGTAATAATATTAATATTTTATCTGAAAAGGGTGATATGCTGTCAAGCTTAACTTTTATTGGAACTAAAAGTAATATTCCATGTATAGATGGTTGGCTTTTAAACATCTCTAGCCTTAAAATGTTATGGAACCATATGAAGGATAGGGGTTTTAAATTCCTTTTACCTAACAGGATAAATCAAGATTGTCTTGAAATTTCTTTAGTGTACTACGAAGTTCAGGTGGAAATAATGACATTCCAAGTTCATATAAAATTAAAACCTTAAAAAAAAAAATGCTGTATGTAACAATCTCATGAAAAATAATGTTAAAGGAAACTGCATAGATGATAACACCCCAATACTGCAATATTTGAAGATCTGTGACTTAGAAACTAAACTTAATAAAAATGATTTTGAAAATAAAGATATTGTTAATTTAGATTGCCCTGAGACAGATGAGGAACAGGTCCAAGAATTTTTTTAAAATCTTTTAGAAGGTCCAGTTGATAATTCACCAGTAGATTTGATAATTGATGAACCTGAAGATGATGAATCCCTTAAAGCAATTCAGGAATTTGTTTCAAGCTTCAATCCAAATAATGATGATAATGTTGAGACAGAACCAGTAGTGACAAAATCTATTCAAGATTTCATTTGTAATTTTGATCCCTTTGCTCCTGACAATAGTATTGACACACCAAAAGACGATATATCTGATTATAGGCACAATTTGATAGAGAAAAATGCAGTAGCTTACATAGCAGGATATGTATGCCATAAACTTCTCAAACATCACAAGTGTGATGCATGTAAATCAGTACTTATCTGTGAAGATGGAAAAGATTTTGATTCAAATAATTTGACCTTGTTTCTGGGAAATAAAGATATGGAAAAAAGATGATGGCTATGGTATCCAAGTACTATTATAACTGACATTATTAATGATTATGAATCAGCATTTCAAAGTAATATTGTAGAGTTAATAATGAGAGACAATGTAAAACATAATTCAACTCAAGTTATTAAACAAATTAATGTACATAACCTCAACGTTTGTGATGGTGTTGTAGATAAAGTGATAGACATATTTTTAAAAATGCGTATATATTATTATGTTAAATTTCTCAACAGAACATTAAGGAAAAGAAAACATAGTGGCGGTAATTATTCAGGTCCCCGTAAAAATAGAAAACCAACAAAGATTTCACATATTTGATATAATTTGACTAAGGTTCATGTTATAGAATAGTCTATGCATGTATTTTTTTTTTTTTTTTGGTCATAAAGATATTAAAATAATATATTTCTCAGGAGCTGACATATTTGGCGTTAGGAACATGTTTAGTGGTATGTATTATATTTAACTTTGATTTAACTTATAAGTGCATGAATATTTCAGCATGTTTGCACACCTCAGTAGCATTACAGGAGTATAATGCTTCAACATCTTATTTTGTTAGAGTGTTCCTTGTCTTCTTAATTTTTCTATTTCCTAAATAAAGACTAACATTTTACAGCATTTGTTTGTATTTGTATTTTCATGTACATTCAATGAGTGTTTACTATCTGTGCTTTCTATGTTTGCATGCTTGCTTTGTCTTATGTATTTAATTCTTGAAGAAATCCTTTTCTTAGTATTATGTTTTCTCATATTCATAATTATATTACAGTTTATTGACATGTAATTCGTCATGCAATTTTGGTTTGCTTGTATGTTATTTTTTTTGGTTTACAATTTTACTATGTGCAATACTATTTACTGAGTTATTTTTTTCTCATTTATGTATAATTTATTAAAGTTCACTTGCATGTGATTTATCTTGCATTTTTGGTTGGCTTGTATGCTACCTTATTTCTGTTTCCAACCCCCTTTTGATTATTTTTATGTGTGATACAATTTAGTGATTTATTTTGTTCCTTTTGTTTGTATATTTATACATTTATTAGTTTATATTACTAAAGAGTATACATGAGTGCATCATGCATTTCTGTTTCAATAAAAATAAAAATTACAATTGTGTTTTATATACACCTAATATCTCCATTCTACAGTGGCCTACAAACTGTAATTAAATGTATGCCTACACATATGCACTTGAGGCTGTTTAACAAATCAAATATACAGTATGTTTTACTTTATTCGAACATGATATTGTATAGAACATTTAAAAATGATTGTAATATACAATACTTAAATTTGCAAGAAAATTAACTAAATTATAAGAGATATATCTATTAAATTTCTGAAAAATAGACTGAGAAACATAAGGATATGTATTCTTAGAATTTAAGAATGTCATAAATATAAGAATAAAATATACTGACGTAGTAATTGCAAATTATGAACAAATATGTCGCAAAATTTACAATAGAATTCCATCCTAAATCATATTCCCGTAAGCATTACCGCTCTGAATGTTTAACCGTTCGCTCAATAGATGGAGCCATTCGTTTCGCATGGGAGTATCTGGCATCTTTTTTCGACCACTCATTTGAGTGATATTAGGCTCAGCCTTCCAATCTTCCTTCAGTATATAGTCTTTGGGTGGCACGCAACGCTACGCTCCCGTAATTTTTAAGATGGCCGTAGTGTGGCGCTCCTCTCACCATGTAGTACCAAAGGCTGCCATCGTACGTCACCCCAACCTGATCTCGGGATATTTAATTCTATCCAATCGTATGCCCCATTGACCTAGGTCACTCCCTTGTGCCACGGATTGAATATATCTAACCAGTCTGAATGTCTGAGTGATATGATTCATAGACCTATACCCTGACGGTAAAACTTAATAAGTATCGTGACTCAAGATGGAATCACGATAGTGCATTTATAAAGACCAGTAAGCAGTCATTTATCTTTTATTTTGTAAGGAAATATTATGAACATTATGCAATGTGAGATGCGTAGAAAATTATATAAGTTGTATTGAATTGTTTGTAATAATATAATATTTCTTTGTGTCAAGTGTTTTTGAAGAGTAAAATACACTCAATGGTTGTTTGACTCTAAGCAATCTTTAACGAGTTGTTAAGGATTGTCGTTAGCGAATGCGGGTCGCGCATGTGTGGACGTCAGTCAGCTCTGACTGATTTTAGTTAGAATCGAACAGTACCGGCTCAGTTGTTTAACAGTGAGGGTCATTGTTACCCTACGGTATCTCGTAATGTAGGGGAAAGGGAATTAACACAGCTTCGAGAGGAGCTCTTACCATCATGTGCTACAGCTAAGTTTACGATTTTATAAGTGTTTTGTTGAGGTGATAATATTGAAGGGCATGCATGCACTATAGATATTGTTACTGGCAGGCATTTGTAAAATGAATAGGATTATTCTTCGGGTTGCCGGATAGGAAACTTTACAATAAATATTTTGTTAGTAATGAATATAAATAATCTATTTCTGGTCAAACAATGATTTTATACGATCACAGGATATGGTAAATTAAATTGTATACATGAACACAACGCAAATTCTCGATTTATTGAATGAAAGGAACAGAAAAGAATCCTTGAAATCTGTTAATGAACCTGGTAATATGCGAACCAAATCAGGTAAATTTAGGTTTTCATATTGATTGAATATTCTATATGTTTACTATTTTGGATTCTTTTGAGTAAATATATAAATGGTGCCGTGACCAGGATTATTGCGGGTGATGATTGATAATTGGTAACTGATTGATAACGCATATTTTTAACTTTGATATTGGTGTTTATAGGCGAATGTTTATAGATGTTTTTACCTGTATTGAGTTTCATGAGAAAGTGTTCGTTTCGTCGGGTTTGTTATGACTAGGTCGGTATTGGCAATTCAGGAAAACGTTGACACCGTATATTTTTTTTGCCGTGAAACATATGAGGAAAATTGGTGAGTAAGAGATTATCATTCCCTTTAGTAGTTTGCACTCTATTTGATTGTTAATTGTATTTAAATTTTGATAATATTTAATGATAATCTGTTATAATTGAGTGATTAATGAACTTATTCTGAAAAATTTCATTTTGAGATTTCGTTTGTAATTTATCGATCGTAGCAGGAAATCACGAGTAGGAATTTTGAATTAGTAACCTCGTTCTCTTTAGATTCATAAAGGTTTAACTATATTTTGACTATTTACGACGACGAAAAGTTGAAATTTGTATTTGAAAAAAAAAATTTAACTTTCTCTTAAGTGATTGAAAATTTTATATGCGTTATACATTTTGAATTGATCAGTGTTAATCGTTGCCACTAATTGAAAACATTTAAGTATGAAAATTAATTTCCACTAGTTGTGATTTTTATTGAAAAATAATTTAAAGTGGAAATAATAATTTTGGAATGTTGAATTTCGGTAATTCATTAATAGTTGAAAGTGAAGTTAATAAATTGGTTCTTTCCTATGGTGAAATTTTCGAGTTGTGTTAGTAAGTTTGCACTGACATTGATATCGTTGTCGCACACGGCGGCCATTTGTCAATGATCGGGCATCCATTTATGGGTTAAGGCGGCCATCTTGTTAATGGCCGAGCAGCTAAGTTGAAGTTTGTTTAAAACGAAAACTCTATGGGAAGGAATTTAATATAGTTGTGCTGTTGCAAATAATATACATAATGCACTAAATAATTATTAGGTAGTTCCTTCCTACATCCTTGCTTGGTCTATTTTTCTCCTTTAGTGAACAGTTTAGTGAATTAACAATGTCGGACATAGAAACATCAGACGTAGAAATGTCAGATAATGAAAATGAGAAAACAGAAAAACGCATAGTGTTGATCCTAGGACATTCTCAGGTAAGGAAAATGGAAAGTGCCTTTGATAAAATAAATGAAGAAGAGGAAACCCTTTATTTTATAACACACTCAATAGGTGGTGCTACTTGTTATGATATCACATCTGAAGAAGTAAAGGGGTGTGAAGCAGAGGCAGTTGTGCTTTTTGTAGGAAGTAATGATATAGATAGTGAAGATGCTGAATCAACAAATGATATTAGGAATAATATCATAGAACTTGCAAATGATATCTCCAATGTGGATGGAGTAAAGATAGTCTATATCGTTACTGTGGAACCCCGTACAAGCCTGAGATATGTAATCTATAACGAATATCGAAGAAGTCGAAATAGGTTGAACCAAAGGCTCACGTAAGTCAACCGGTTATTATATCATTAATAATGGTCTCACTGAGAAGGATCTAGGCAATGATGGAGTTCATTTAACTCAAGAAGCCTCTGAAACACTGGCGGGAAGAATATATGAAAGAGTCAGCAGTGATGCTGATTCAGGAGAATGGTAATAGCATAAGTGGACCAAGTGGGGTGGGGATAAGGACTACGCATCTAGCATTGCATTAGTTATATAGTTGTATATAATTATTGTGGTAAGTTTTGAAGAAGTGAATTTCTCTTGAAGTGTGTTAATTAATTGCATTTAATGGGGTGGTTATATATTAAATTGAAAATTGTTGAAAATACTTAAATTGTATATTTTGCATAAACCATTGTTTGTTGAAATTGCTGAAAATTTGAAAATTTTTATTGGCTTTAGCTGGTTTGATAATTATCATTGGGAAAATGACGGACAGAGAAGCTTTGGTGCGGTCACGAGGTGGTTACAAGGGTGTAATCACCAAATGGATAAATAAGATAGACTCTGCTATTGCTGCAGGTAATGTCAATACATTGTCTTCAATTAAAGATTTTTTTATAAAACAAATGAAGACTGTGCAAGAACTGAATGAGAAGATATTAGCTTTAACCACTGAAGAAGAACGAATGAATGAGGTGGAAGAGCAAGCAGAGTATGAAGTAGTAATTGGGGAACATTGGTATAAGTTGATCAATGCCATAACAGCGATATCAGGAAGCGGTTCTCCTGGAAATCCTCCGACCACACCTAAGATTAATATTAGATTGCCGAAATTGGATCTCCCACATTATACTGGAGATGTGTTGGAGTGGAATTCCTTCTGGGAATTGTACAATGTGTCGGTACACCAGCGAGGGGACTTGGAGCCAATTCAGAAATTTTCATATCTGCAAAGCTTACTCACAGGAGATGCTCTAAAATTGATTTCAGGATTTAAGTTGGAAGCTGCAATTATTCACAAGCTATATCTCTTCTCCAAGCCACTTATGGGAAAAAGGATGAGATCAAGCGAGTTCTGGTAAGAAGATTACTAGAAATGGAATCTCCATCTGCTAATTCAGAATCATTGCAAACATTCAGAGCAAATTTTGAATGCTCGATAAGATCATTGGAGAGTGAAAACCTGGAGTTGAATGAGCTTTACACTATTTTGCTTTATGGTAAGTTGCCTAAGAGTGTTAGTGAAACTGTAAAAAACGCAGATGTGGAGATGATTGGCTAGTATTTGACACATTTAAGAAATATCTAGAAGAAGAAATTCACAATCTAAGATCTTTCGTCTCAGTGGATGTAAATAAACCTGGAACTCTATCAACAATATCTACATTCACAGTGAATCAATCACAATCTGTTAGACCTAAGAGTAAAGGAAATGTGAATAAATTTAGTTCTCAACAAGCAAGAAAATGTGCATTGTGTGAAGGCGAACACTGGTGGACACAGTGTAAAACTTATGCCAGTTGGGATAAGAGACTGAGTCGTCTCGGGTTTTTACGATTGTGTTTTGTGTGTGCATCGAATAAACACTTTAGTGTAGATTGTGAGAAGCAAAGTTGTGGAAACGGATGTAGATTAAAACATCATCGTGTGTTGTGTGATAAACAACAAACCAGCGAACCAAGTAAACCAGCGAACCAAGTAAATCAACAATTAAATCCGCAAATAAACCAGCAAGTAAACCTAATAATAATGGTGTGCAAGTTGGAACACTTTCCGTAAGTGATCAGGGTCAGAAATCCAAGCAGAGGTCCATTCTACCAACAGCCACAATTGTGTTAAAGGGTAAAGGAAGACATTTAGTACGCCTTCGTGGATTATTGGACACTTGTGCGGAACGAACCTTTATCAGAAGGTCAGCACTTAAGGACGTGCAGTATAGATCCAAAGGCACGGAGAAAATTGTCTTAAGGGTTATTTGACAAGCAAACCTGTGAACGAGTATGAGACGGTGAGTGTTTCCATACCTTATAAGGGTAGATTGATTATTATGGATTGTATTGTGGTAGACGAGTTACCAGAGTATACTAAGAAATTCAACGTTAAACGAAATTTGAAAACGTTGTGTAAAACCAAAATTTGTCTAGCGGACAAAGATTTCGATCTGCCTGTGGACAAGCAAGCACCCATTGATATGTTGGTAGGCGTTGATAATGTCTATAACATTTTACACCCCGGATTCAGAAAAGCTGGGAAATTGATATTGTTACCTACCATATTTGGATATGTTGTGACAGGGTCCTGTAATGCTCCTCCAGTGCAGGAAACCCAGGTAACTGTGTTAAAGCTAGCAATTAACGAGGAAGTAATTGAAGCTACTCATAAATATGATAATGATGTAAAGAATGATTTGGACATTTTGTGGAACTTAGATAAAGTAGGTATTGACTGCAATGAATTGAGAGAACATGATCGAAAGGTTCTAGAAGACTTTGAAAATACCATTGTATATTCTGAAATGGAGAAGCAATATGTTGTGGCCTTACCATGGAAGTCTAATAAGCCAAGGCTTCCATCCAATTATGGCATGGCGTTGGGCCAGGTTAAACAACAATGTGCGAAATTTCAGAAAGATGAAGCCTACCTGAACCACTATAAAAAAATCCTGAAGGATCAGGAGGATAGGGGGTTCATTGAAAGGGTAGATAAAAGCAAATCGGTTGAAAATTGTCATTATCTAGCACATCATAGTGTACAGAAAGATAGTGTCACGACAGATTTGCTCAAATTCTTGCAGTTCAGAACTAACAACTACGCTTGTATTAGTGACATAGAAAAGGCATTTCTTATGGTGCAATTGAGAGAAGAAGACCGCAACTACACACGGTTTTTATGGTTGCAAGACCCAACGGATCCAAATAGCGAGTTAATCATATATAGGTTTAGGTGGTGTTGTTTGGTGCTACGTGTTCTCCGTTTCTGTTGAATGCCACTATTAAATCACATCTGGCAGCTGTTAGAAAAGATACGAACTGTACTGAGATGGTGGATATGATGAAGAGGGGATTATACGTGGACAACCTTCAATTTACGTCCAACAGTGAAGATGAATTGATAAACTTATTTTTTTGGTCCAAACAAAATATTTGCACAGGCGCACTTGTATTTAAAGGAATGGACTAGTAATAGTGATCTTTTGAATACTGTCGCGGAAGCCTATCACATAAAATCAAAAGAGAAACAAACCTATAAAGTCTTAGGCTTAAATTGGAACATCTCTAGTGATGAACTAACAATAACACCTAATCATCTTAAGACCGGTCAAACAAAACGTGAAATTCTAAGTGCAATTGCCCAAATTTATGATCCTTTAGGAGTGCTTATCCCTATTACGATACGAGCTAGAATATTCTTGCAGGATTTGTGGAAACAGCAGTTGAAATGGGATGATCTACTTTCAGTTCCTTTATTAAAACAGTGGAATGAGTTGTCCAATGACTTAGAGAAAGTCTCAGTATTTCCTTCTCCAGAAGCACTAATCTGGAGAAAGCGGTTTATCTACACATTTTCTGTGATGCTAGCATAACAGCTTATGGTTGTGTGGCCTATCGAGCAAGTGGGAAAACTTCGTCTCTGATTATGGCAAAGGGTAGAGTAGCACCCATTAAAGAGTTGACTGTACCTAAATTAGAATTAATGGCTTTGTTGTTAGGTGCAAGATTGTGTAAATTTATAGTTGAAACTTTTGAAGAAAATAAATTTGAGAAAATAATAATTTGGTCTGATAGTAAAGTTGCCCTGGGATGGTTAGTGACAAAGAATAATTTGCCAGTATTTGTGAAAAACAGAGTATTGGAAATTAACTCTATAACTGCGGGGATCGTCTTTTCTTACGTCCCATCTTCAGAAAACCCTAGTGACTGGATTACTAGAGGAAAAAAGACAGAAGAAGTAAGAAATAACTCCTTTTTGGTGGGAGGGACCTCCCTGGTTAAAATCAGAAAACCACACCTATCCTATTGACAGGACATGGGTGAAAGAAGCACAAACACAGGAAGTTATTCAGGTCCATCTTGTAGGGAACAGTGAAAAAACCCATCTGCTGACCTGGGAAAGATTTAGTAGAGTGGATAAATTTTGTAAAACTATAGCTTGGATAATGCGATTTATTCACAATTGCAAATCAACTGGCTGTAGGAAAATTGTAAGTTTAACCCTGGAAGAACTTCAACAAGCTAAAAATAAAATGATTATCCTCTTACAAAAGGAATACTTTCTGGAAGAATATAAAGCTTTGGAAAGGGGGGATAAAGTTTCAAAATTGACCCCATTAGTACAATTGAATCTCTTCTTGGAAGAAGGTATTATAAGATGCAGAGGAAGATTGGAACATGTCGCACAGGCGGCAGAAATAAAATTCTCAATCTTGCTGCCAAAAAGTTGTTTTCTCACAAGATTGATAGTAAGGGAGCATCACTGTTTACAAGCTCACATGGGAGTAAATGCAACCGTGGCAAGTGTGAGACAGGAATACTGGGTCCCACAGCTTCGCCAATTATCCAAAAGTGTAAGACATCATTGTATAATCTGTAAGAAAACACAAGGAGACCCTACCGTGTGAATATTGCTCCACCATTGCCAGAATTTCGTGGTGCAGAAAAACAACCCTTTAGCGTTACAGGGTAGATTATACAGGAGCGTTGTTAACCAAGGAGAAACATCAAAATCCTGAAAAAGCCTATATTGTGTTGTTTACTTGTCCAGTTACTAGAGGAATCCATATCGAATTAGTAAAAGATCTGTCCTGCGATTCGTTTCTTATGGTGTTCCGAAAGTTTTGTAGCCGTCGGGGATTTCCTTCTTTAATGCTAAGTGACAATGCTACTACCTTTGTATCGGCTTCAGATTATTTGAAAAACATGGCAGAAAGTTCCTTAGTGCAAGAACACCTGAATGCTATCGAATGTAAATGGAAGTTCATACCAGCCAGAGCACCTTGGTTTGGAGCTATATGGGAAAGATTGATTGGTCTTTTGAAAACATGTCTGAAGAAGGTAATAGGTCAGGCCTTTCTCAGCTTTAGTGAACTTTCCTGTGTTGTGACTGAACTTGAAGCAATTATTAATGACAGACCCTTAAGTTATACTCCGGGAGATCTAGACCAGTTGGATATTCTGACGCCCAATCATTTGATTTTAGGACGTAGATTGAGATCTTTCCCTAGGGAAGTCATAGATTGGAAAGATGAAACTAAGGATCCTCTGTATGGAGAAAATAAGGATGTTGGAAAGCGATTTTTGTACATCACGAAAAATGTGATGACCTGTGGAAAAGGTGGGAGAGAGAATATTTAACTTCTCTCCGAGAAACTCATCGGGTGGGAATCAGACACGAATTTTGGCCCAAAATGGGAGATGTTGTGTTGATACACGATGAAGGACCGAGAAGTCGTTGGAAGCTCGGTCAAATTGTCAAATTACACGTGGGACAGGAAGATGTCTTACGCGTGGTTACTTTAAAAACCCCACAAGGTCAGGTAATGAGACCTGTTGTCAAGCTATATCCTTTGGAATTATGGCAAGAGACTGATGTTGTCATATCTGAGAAAACTGATAACAAGAGCACCCGACCAATCAGGAAAACGGCACAGGCGGCTACTGAGGCCAGAAGAACCCTTATTCAAGCGGGACAATTATAACTGTAAATATTGTTTGTTTGTTGGGAGTGTATCGTGACTCAAGATGGAATCACGATAGTGCATTTATAAAGACCAGTAAGCAGTCATTTATCTTTTATTTTGTAAGGAAATAATATGAACATTATGCAATGTGAGATGCGTAGAAAATTATATAAGTTGTATTGAATTGTTTGTAATAATATAATATTTCTTTGTGTCAAGTGTTTTTTGAAGAGTAAAATACACTCAATGGTTGTTTGACTCTAAGCAATCTTTAACGAGTTAAGGATTGTCGTTAGCGAATGCGGGTCGCGCATGCGTGGACGTCAGTCAGCTCTGACTGATTTGAGTTAGAATTGAACAGTACCGGCTCAGTTGTTTAACAGTGAGGGTCATTGTTACCCTACGGTATCTCGTAATGTAGGGGAAAGGGAATTAACACAGCTTCGAGAGGAGTTCTTACCATCATGTGCTACAGCTAAGTTTACGATTTTATAAGTGTTTTGTTGAGGTGATAATATTGAAGGGCATGCATGCACTATAGATATTGTTACTGGCAGGCATTTGTAAAATGAATAGGATTATTCTTCGGGTTGCCGGATAGGAAACTTTACAATAAATATTTTAAGGTTAGTAATAAATATAAATAATCTATTTCTGGTCAAACAATGATTTTATACGATCACAGGATATGGTAAATTAAATTGTATACATGAACACAACGCAAATTCTCGATTTATTGAATGAAAGGAACAGAAAAGAATCCTTGGAAATCTGTTAATGAACCTGGTAATATGCGAACCAAATCAGGGTAAATTTAGGTTTTCATATTGATTGAATATTCTATATGTTTACTATTTTGGATTCTTTTGAGTAAATATAAGTGCCCCGGCCGATTTTTAGTATAAATGTGTTTATACATTGAAAGAAGATACTAAGTATGTTCTAATGAAGAAGGAAATTAGTGGCGGTAAGTCCTATCGGTCTAGAAAACACAACTTGAATATTTGTACCTACAGAAAAAAACAAAGTCCTTCATGTTGTTGTCTCTGTCGTATCACCTATTTTACTGAGCTCCTGTTCGTTCGTTTGTGTGCTGCGCAGTCTCAAATTGTCATGGGGAAACCACACCTTCCGAATGACATCACGAAAAAAACTCCACCCAAAAAGTGACATCATTAGACAATACCCAGTCGTAAATAAGCACGTTTCAATTTTCTCTGAAACAAAAGAAAGCACAGTGTTTTCAGCCAATGACAAATATTGTACGTTACCAAGTCGTTCATTTTTTCGGCAAATACACCTATTTTCTCCAATTAAGCGTTACTTGCACTAGCGCCATGAGTAAATTAGCAGGGCCGTCTACAAGCTCCGATTTTGCTCCCCAGGAAAGTTTCCCCGCAGTGTGTGAAAATTGTTACGTGAATTATAGAGATTTTACAAACTATTATGGGCATATGGAAAGGCTCGTAACATTTGCCCAAAGTCACGGTTTAATCAAGAGTGAACACATTTGCCCGACATGTAAGGAAAAGTGCCGTCTTGACTTGAACAAAAAAGCCTTTCGGTGCGATAAAACCTATGTAGTGTCCAAAAAGAGAAAAAAGTGTAATTTTTATGTCTCAATATTTAAAAACACATGGTTCTCCAAGTCTCACGTGGATATTGAAACTAATTTAACATTTTGCTTTATTTTTGTATCTGATTGGTTTTCTTATAAGTTTGCTAGTTTTGAGCTTCATCTCAGCGATCCCACCATCAATGATTCGGCTTCATTTTGTTGGGAAGTAATAGTAAATTGGGTATTTAGACGGTCTCATAAAATTGGAGGGGAGGGTAAAATAGTGGAAATTGATGAATCAAAATTTGGTAAGAGGAAGTAGGCAGAATTATAGAGGGTCAGTGGGTATTTGGGGGGCATTTGTAGGGAAACTAGGGAGTTCTTTATGGTTCCTGTTGAACAACGTAACTCTGAGGTTTTGCTTGCTGTCATTAAACAGTACATCGAACCAGGAACAACAATCATTTCCGATTGCTGGAAAGCATACGATTGCCTGGCAAGCGAGGGCTACAAACATTTACAGGTCAATCACAGTGTAAATTTTGTTGATCCACAAACTCGTGCCCATACCAATACCATAGAGAGACGGTGGAGGGATGTCAAGAATTTGGTCCCAAAATATGGCCGACGCAAAAAACATTTTGTTGGATATTTAGCCGTTGCATATTTTAAATTGCACATTCAAGACCCCTTACGAAGGTTTCATGCCTTTGTGAAAGCTGCTGCTGAACTCTATCCTCCACTGTAAGGTAAGCTATTTCCTGTATTTTGATTATCGTGTGAAATATGCTGGAGTATTGTCTCTCAGTTAGCCTAATGGCCGCTCAAATTTTTCGGAATTGTCATGAAGTGTGCAGGGAAGGTAGTGCCCTTAAGGGGGTCGCAGGGGGCGAAGCCCGCCCCGCTAGGCCTAGGTAGGGGTACGGCGCCCTAGGTTAGGTTAGGTGGTTGTTTGGTTAGGTAGTGCCCTGGAAATCACTTTTCTCCTGCTCCCCCCCACCCAAGAACCCCGGTTCCCACTGGGGTCCCCCAAGATTGTTAGATGGGAAAAAGGGTGTAATTGCTTGATGCCACCAATATTAATGATCAGTTTCAGCATAATCAATAAAAAATACATCGGAAAAATATATATTCTTATGCAAACAAGAGACGGAGCTCTCTGATGTGTTGGTATTTATAACACATACTACAATTCTTCGTTCTTACCTGCAAGGTAAATATGATGTATTTAGTATTTGAGGTTTGGTCCCATTCTCGTCGCAGATGTCCGAGGATGAAGGGGGATAATAAAGCTATATCTTTCAGCTCGTGTTTATTCTCTGCTACATTTGAGAAGAAGGCGGTAACAGATGTATACAAAATACAAAAAGCATATACAATGGAATCATAAAATGGAATCATAACAGACATATGAGCATCGGAGCTCGATCCACAATAAGGAATTATATTCTACATACATGAGGTAGAACTTACAGGATCGAAGCCTATGTGTCGGATTCGATACTAACACAATAATAACTGATTACACTTATACTCTACAGCATTAAGCAACATCTAGCTGCAGCTTTGAACTGAACGCGTCTACGGACAGCGTTATATAACAAGTCTTGCACTTACGTTAAGACATACATGACAGTCTCCTCCCCCTTTGCATGTGCCTAAGAAACAGAACTGTTTCTCAACACTTACAAATCTAATCTTTCAGGAGGTTTTCCTCTACTCATTCGGTTAGGGAGTCCTGGAGATGTGTCCTGAGCTGTTGCGAGATTTTCCTCTATATTTACAGTTGGAGGTTCAATGTCTTGGTGAGCAGTTTGCACATCTGTGTTGTTTAAGTCTGAGGTATTTGAAACGTGTACTTCTGTATTATTTGTACTGAATGACTGCAACTGATCAACATGACGTTTTACAATCTTTCCACTGGCATTAACATCATAATGTAAATTTCCTATCTTCCTGACAATTTCTCCTTGCACCCATTTTTCTGGTGTATTGTATGACCTTACCATGACATAACTTGAAGGAGTGAAATGTCTTACCTCTGGAAGTTTTTTTACTTGATCATAACCTTTCTGTTCTAACTGACTCTGCAAGCTAGGATACATAAGATCTAACTTACTCCTGATCCTCCTCCCCATCAACAAAAAAGACGGTGTTATACCCGTAGTACTGTGTACGGTTGTTCTATAGGATAAGAGAAACTTTGCAATATGAGATGTTACATTACCAGAGTTTGCTTGTCTACACTTCATATTATGTTTGAAGGTTTGGACAAATCTTTCTGCCTCACCATTCTTGGATGGATGGTAAGTTGCTGATAATGTATGTTGTATACCATTCACATTCAGAAATTCTTTAAACTCCTGTGAAGTAAACTGTGGACCATTGTCTGACAATATTCTTTCTGGCAAACCATGCGTTGCAAAGATTTGCATGAGTGATTTTATAGTTACTACCGATGATGTTGTTTGCATTGGTATAACTTCTGGCCACTTACTATATGCATCTACTAATATCAAATATGAGTATCCTAAAAATGGACCTGCAAAATCTATATGCACACGTTGCCATGGGTATCGGGGTAATTTCCATGGATGCATTCTTGTTTGTTTGGGATTATTTTGTTGCAATGCACAATTCATACACTTTTTCACCAAATTTTCAATGTCCCTATCCACACCTGGCCACCAAACATAAGTTCTAGCAATTGACTTGGATCT
Organism: Macrobrachium rosenbergii; assembly: GCF_040412425.1. NCBI lineage: Eukaryota > Metazoa > Arthropoda > Malacostraca > Decapoda > Palaemonidae > Macrobrachium > Macrobrachium rosenbergii. The sequence continues at coordinate 1,457,462 of NC_089765.1, forward strand.
CACTATACCTTGGTGGTCTGCGTGTATTTCTGATAAAACCCTACTCCTTAGTGCATTTGCAATCACTACTCTTGATCCTCTCAGGATACAATCTTGTGTGACACTCAATTCATTCCAAATCTCCTTGTATGGTTTACAATTGACATCACCTGCACAAATATCTCTGCCAGTTGTTAGACTCTGTACTACTTTCATGAGTACTGGGTCTTTTTTTGTACCTTGTGGGTCTTTTTTTGTACCTTGTGCTATTTCCTTAGCTGTAACAGGTAAATTATATGCAGAAATTAAAAGAATACTTTCATCAAGTTCTTCTGGTGCCTTGTCCACAGGCAATCTCAACAAAGCGTCTGCATTACCCATCTTTGATGTTGGTCTATACTCTATGTTATAGTCATATGCAGCTAATATTATTGCCCAACGTTGTAGTCTTGCAGCTACTAACGCAGGTAAGCTTGCTTTTGGACCCAAAATCATCAACAACGGTTTGTGGTCTGTAACTAACGTGAACTTTTTCCTGCCATAGAGATACATATGAAACTTCTTTACTCCATACACTAGTGCTAATGCTTCCTTTTCAATTTGTGAGTAGTTTCTTTCTGCTTTGTTTAATACTCTAGAGGCAAAAGCAATTGGTTTTTCTGTACCATCTGGCATTACATGTGCTAGTACTGCACCTAAACCTATGTTTGAGGCATCACAAACCAACTTTACTGGCAAATCCATTTGATAATGTACTAGGAATGTGGGTGAAGTCACTTCTGCTTTGATTCTTTCAAAGGATTTTTGACATTCCTTTGTCCAATTCCATTTAACATCCTTATTCAGCATATTATATAATGGGTGTGCAATTGTTGCTAAGTTCTGAATGAAATTTCCATAAAACGTTACTAAACCTAAAAATTACTGCAATTCCTTTACATTTTCTGGTACCTTTGCTGACTGTACTGCATTTACCTTATCTTTTGTCTTGTGAATACCTTTACATTTACAATAAAACCCAAATATTCTACTGAGTCAACTTCTAAAATACATTTACTCTTGTTGACTTTGATATTATGTTCCTTTAGTTTCTTTGGAACCGCACGTAACTTTTCTCTATGCTCTTTCTTGTTTTTACCAGCTACTAGTATGTCATCAATGAAAATGAATACTCCCGACATACCTGCAAATATTTTGTCCATTGTTTGTTGCCATATAGCTGGACTGCTAGCGACTCCATATGGAAGTCTTTTTGGACGATACAGCCCTAAATGTGTGTTTACAGTACATAACTTTTGGGAATTTTCATCCATAGAAAGCTGTTGAAATGCCTGTCTTAGATCTACCTTAGAAAATACAGAGCATCCTGACAAAGTTGCGAACATATCTTTGGGATTTGGCAATGGATGTTGAGCTACTTGCAGTTGTGGATTTAGTGTTACCTTGTAATCTCCACATAATCTAACTTGACCATTGTCCTTAACAATCGGAACTAATGGTGTAGCCCAATCTGAATAATCAACCTTTTCCCATGAACCTTCGTTTTCTAACCTTCTAATTTCAGTTTCCACAGCTGTTTTCAATGCATATGGAACTGGTCTTGGAGCAAAAAATCTTGGAGTGGCATTCTCCTTCAAAACTAAGACTGCTTGTGCATTCTTTACTGTACCTACTCTGTCTTCAAAGACTTCTTTATAATCTGTTAGAAGATTAGTTATTGAAATTTCTTCTGTTGGTTCTTGTTTTGTACCTGTAACCCTTAGAATACTAGGCCAGTCTAATTTGATACATCTTAACCAATCTAGACCCAATAAGGTTTGTCCTTTACCTTTGACTACTGTCAATGGTAACTTGCCTATCTCTTGATTATTATACTGTACTTTCACTTGTGATGAACCTACTACTTCTATGTTTGTACCATTGTAACTTTTGAGAACCTTGTCCGAAGGTCTTATCACTAGGTTAGGTATTGTTTGTGCAACTCTTTCAGAAATTATTGTCACGTCTGCTGCTGTATCTATCTGCATGGGTGTGAGTTTCCCATTTATTTCTATTTGAGCCATAAGACGTTCTTGTGCATCTTTGTTCACAGAATTTATGTGAAATGCAAATTCTTGTACTTCTGTTGTATTATGTACACTGTCTTCATTTGAAGTAGAGCTGTCATTTGAATTCACAGTTCTATTAATATGTTTAGTGGTCTTTTGCTTGGCAAATTTACACTGACTTGTTAAATGACCACGTCTCTTGCAGTTATTGCATGTCTGACCTGATGCTGACACTTATCCCAATCATTACTATAATGATCTTGTCTACCACACCTATAGCATGGCTTCTTTTGAGGGTTTGTGTGCCTATGTGACTCTGATTTTTCTTTGAGTTTGCAGTTGGTTTACCCTTGTTATACTTGGGTATACCTGGGCTAGGCTTAACAAATTGATGTGTTTGCCCTTTCTTTGCATATTGGTATCTCTTTTATAAGCTACACGATTTACCTGGCTACTGCTGTCATTTTGAGTCTTACCTGCAATGACATTTGATTGATAATTAACCATTTCTAATGCTCTTGCTATTTCCAGAACTTTTTGCAAGGTTAGTTTTTTTACTTGTAGCAATTGCTTTTGTAGCTCTTGTGAGTTACTTCCTTCTATAATTCTCTCTATTAACCTCTCTTCTATATCAACAAATTCACAAGTAGCAGCTAATTTTTTTAACCTTGTCACAAAAGTGTCTATTTTCTCACCTGATTCTTGTGATGCTAGTACGAACTGATGACGCTCAAAGTATTTATTGACTTGAGGAGCAAAATAGTTTGTAAGCCCTTAAATTGTGTCCTCCAATGAACCATTCGTTAGATTCAAAGTTTTGTATACGTCCTGAACTTCCTTACTTGCAGTATGAAGCAATAAAGCCTTCTGCTGCTTTTTATCAACTTTCCCTAGTGCTTCTAGGTAAATTTCAAAACTGCCTATCCACTGTTTCCATCTTGTACCCACTGATTTAGGATCCTCTCCGATACTAAAGCAGTCTAGACTTTTGATATCTATCGGCATGTTTGCTGTTAGGTACTTGAAGTTTTGGTTAGGCTAGGAACTTGGAAGCATTTGTACTTAGGCTAACAATTGATAGTTTGAACCTAGGTTAGGCTATATTTGACTATGTCAAACGTAGTTTATGAATTCCTACTAAATTTCTATCTAGGCTAAACACCTTATTTTGTTGTTTACTCTTTACAACTCCTACTTGGTACCCTGGTGTAGGCTATATTTGCATAGACCTACTTGAGCTCTTTTTAACTTTGAACCAACCTATTTGTCCTTTTGGCGGTCCCGACTTGGCGCAGCACTGCAAGAATGCTGGCTTGAGTGTGTTGAAGGCATCCAATTGAGATTGTCTTCGACTTAGGGTAGACTCCGTCCGTTAAAGCTAGGCGTTGTCTTGTAGGCTTGAAGGCTAGGCGTAGCGTTGTATGCGTAGGCTAGGCTCCATTTGTCTGCTGCGTTCATAACCGACTTCGTCGCCACTGATGTGTTGGTATTTATAACACATACTACAATTCTTCGTTCTTACCTGCAAGGTAAATATGATGTATTTAGTATTTGAGGTTTGGTCCCATTCTCGTCGCCACTGATGTGTTGGTATTTATAACACATACTACAATTCTTCATTCTTACCTGCAAGGTAAATATGATGTATTTAGTATTTGAGGTTTGGTCCCATTCTCGTCGCAGATGTCCGAGGATGAAGGGCGATAATAAAGCTATATCTTTCAGCTCATGTTTATTCTCAGCTACATTTGAGAAGAAGGCGGTAAGAGATGTATACAAAATACAAAAAGCATATACAATGGAATCATAACAGACATATGAGCATCGGAGCTCGATACACAATAAGGAATTATATTCTACATACATGAGGTAGAACTTATAGGATCGAAGCCTATGTGTCGGATTCGATAACACAATAATAACTGATTACACTTATACTCTACAGCATTACGCAACATCTAGCTGCAGCTTTGAACTGAACGCGTCTACGGACAGCGTCATATAACAAGTCTTGCACTTACGTTAAGACATACATGACACTCTCCTTTAGATTTACCCCCCTGACTAACAGTCAACCTTTTTTTTTCGTTTTTGACTGCCGAGATGTAGTGTCATGATAAAATAGTGTTCCCAAACATTGTGTCCACAGACGAATTTAACTCCTGAGCGATATTTTGCATCTGTTCATTGTCCGTTTCGAGCGTTTCTGGTTTTAATAAAATGTCTATCCATTCAAAAGCCGACCAACAACCCCTTCTCTGATTTACTTTCCCGGCCGAAAACGAAAAAGACCCGGACCCAGACCTAGTACTTCTGATTCACGTGAACTCCTGATCACTGCAAAGAAGCCAAGGCCGGTACCCTCGTGGTTGGACAGCAGCGATATTGAGTAAGGTAAGCGGTGCAGTTCTCTTTCTTTGCGGTTAACATTGCTTAAAGAATAATGATGATTTGGATCTACTACCATTAAGGGTAATTCTAAGCCGGCTGTCCGCGGTGAGCTAGACTGTGGGAATTGGCGTTTTTCTATGTTATTTTACTTGCTTTACAAGAATTTAAAGTAATATTTTGTCGCCCGGTTGTAACTAAACTGTGATTGACCTTTGAAGACTACACGACTTGAATTACCTACCGCAGGGTAGGTCTAAGCTGGCATTCCGCGGTAAGCCCGCCCCCCCACCTCCATAGCTAATACGGCAAAATTGTAACCAGTAAACCCCTCTAGGGTACGTTATGTTGGTATTTTTTGGGGTGTTTACTGGTTACAATTTTGCCGCTTTAGCTATGGAGGGGTGGGGGGGCTTGCCGCGGAATGCTGGCTTAGAACTACCCTGCATTAGGCAATTCAAGTCGCGTAGTCTTCAAAGGTCAATGACAGCTTAGTTACAGCCAGCCGACAAAATATCACTTTAAATTCTTGTAAAGGAAGTAAAATAACAGAAAAATGTCAATTGCCATAGTCTAGCTCACCGCGGACAGCTGGCTTAGAATTACCCCATTAAGGGGTAGCCTAGGCTCTTCCACGCGTTCGAGTTATTACTGGGTTACAACAGAGGGTAGGTCCAGCCCCCTGGCCAGGTGAGGGCACGCCACCCTAAGTAAGGTTAGGTTTAGTAAAGTCAGGACACAATATTCTAGATGAGGTTGGGTTTTGGTCTGTGTGGTTAGGTCATAGCCAGTGCCGAAGCACTTGTCCAACTTTGCCCCCTGGCCAGGTCTGGGCACGGCTCTCTAAGTTAGGTTAGATTGGGTTGTGTTAGGTTAGGACAGAACATGATATTCTAGGTTCGGAAAGGTTTTGGTTTATTTGGTTAGGTCACAGCCAGTGACGAAGCACGTGTCCGAAGAGATTTTTAGTCCCCATGACCGGAACAATGGGACAGCATGATGTAACTCTATGTATATAGAGTGGCAATTCAGTCTGTCAATAATGAGTGCCGGTACTTATGTAGGTAAGCAGTAGCTTAGGCTAGTAGTGTCAGTAGGTATATTAGGGTAGACTACCTGAATGTTGCAGCCTTTTGTATGTAGAGTGGCAGGTCAGCCTTTTGTATGTAGAGTGGTGGGTCAGCCTTTTGTATGTAGGGTAGCGGGGCAGTAAATCGAGAATTACGAAAGTTGTGGACGGCGTATACCTTTGTGTCAGTTTGCCCCTCACCCAAAAATCCCAGTTTCCAAACAGGACCCCCCTTAACGTTTTTAGGTTTCCTTTGATTTTTTATTTTAACACTGTGTCATCCCAAAAACGTGATATATAGCACTTATTATTCCCGATATCAAAACCATACTATGCTGTTTTCATTATGTTTCATGCTATTTTGGCGTTTTAGTTTTTTTTTATCTCTTTCTTACGGCAAAATCGCCTTCCCGCGGACATTCACTGGCCCCCAATACTGTTTTTTCTACCACAGCAACTGTGTGGATATCGTCGAGTATCATTTTTATCATGTTGTCTCGTATTGTCTCTAGTTTATATATTCCACATAAATAGTACTGAGCTAAATTAAGGTTATTATAATTATCATAATTACATGAAAACGTCGGTTTTGGAAGCATTTCTTGAGCATCACAAATTATAGGAGCAGCATCCAAATGAATACTGTACTCTTTAAAATTGATAGTAAAGCTGTAAGGTGTCAAAGAAACGAGCAGGTAAAAGTTACTGCTACTTTATTACAGATCCAGGCAGCTTATATAGCGGCCAACTGACGCCGACCCGCGAGACAATGGAATTGACTGTGACCTGAGGTCGAAACAATAAACAATAATATGCAGTGAACGAGTACAAATTACAATACAAAACATACAGAGCTACAATATGGATACAGTCTTGATGCCTGTGAATGAAGAAACATGTGATACACAATGTGTGACATTTGTATAAATACGCATAAAGTAAAAATGATTAAAATGCGTGACCTGGCACGTTTTAGGCGTGACTAATTGAGCTTGAAGAAAATGGGAAGTCACCAAAGAAAACAAGCTCAGCGGAGACTTAATTAATGGCGCCGCACGAAACGCTATCCTGGCGCCGATGTGGTGACTTTACAAATACTCCCAAGACGAGGGACGCGTCTGACTAATCCCTGTATCTGCTGGGACGCTGAAGGGTGCCGCGGCTCCTTGAAGATAACGGAGGGGCCTCCCGCCTGTGAGGCTGCTGGTTGGGCGGTCCCTTCCTGGGGCGGCCGCGCCTGCGGTGAGGGCGTGCTGGGGTGCGGTTGGGCGGAAGAGGTGCTGCGTCGCTGCCGGGACTCTCCGACAGGAAGGCGGGCTTTAACCGGTCTATGGAAACCCAGTCGTCCTTGCCTGGGAGTGCCAGCTGGAACGCCTTGCTGTTTCGTTCCAGCACGCGGAAGGGTCCCCTGTAGGGCTTAGTTAGTGGTGGACGGACGGCGTCGACTCTGACGAAGACGTGGGTGGCGGATGACAGCTGTGGCGGCATGAAGGTGGTTGCTTTGCCGATGTATGAGCGCCTGCAAGGCGAACTTGCCGCCACGTCGCGGAGCCTCTGCAGTGATGGGGAGTGGCGTTCATCCGTCACGAGCTCTCCCGGCACCACGAGGGTTCCCCATAGGTTTGTTCAGCTGCGGATGGGGTGCCGTCGGCTCTGGGGCGGTCCTCAACCGAGGAGGACCCACGGCAGCTGATGTTTCCAGTCCTCGGCGGTGCAGCGGGCCATGAGGATGACTTTAGGGACCTGTGGAACCGTTCGACCAGGCCGTTGGCCGCTGGGTTGTACGCTGTGGTGGTGTGGTGCGTGGTTCCCAGCAGTTGAGCCAGGGCAGACCACAACTCGGAGAGGAAAGCGGCCCCTGTCGGTTGTGATGTGGTCCGGGACGCCGGCGGCTAACCCAACTGGAGAGCAGGGCCTCGGCGCATGCGCTGGCGGTGGCTTCTTGCATGGGTGTGGCTTCAGGCCACCTCGTCGAACGGTCTACCACCGTCAGGAGGTATCTGGATCCGCCTGATGGGGAAGGGCCCGACGACGTCGATGTGGATGTGGGCCGGCGGCGCCCTGGCTGTGGGAACTCGCCTATCCCGACTGCGTGTGACGACCCACTTTACTGGTCTGGCACTGCAGGCACTGTTTTGCCCAGGCCGTGGCGTCCTTTTTGCACCCGTGCCAGACAAACTTTTTGAAAGCAGTTTGGCCGTGGTCCTGCCGGAGGGTGTGAGAGGCCGTGAATTATGTCGAATACCTGGCGGCGGCGTGAGGCTGGAACCAAGGGCGGGGCTGACCTGTGCTGATGTCACAGAGCAGGCTGGGGCCTTCGGGGCGAGGGGTCACGTCCCGCCACTTGAGGGATGTGATGGCGGTGCGGTATGCTGGGGTTTCTGGGTCAGCGGCCTGTTCTCTGGCAAGGTCCTGGTAATCTACACCAAGCTGCACTGCGTTCAACTCGACTCTGGAGAGGGCGTCTGCTACGGGATTTTTCTTGCCGGGAGGTACCTGACGGAACAGGTAAATTCGGCTATGGCTGAGAGGTGGCGCTGCTGTCTGGAAGACCATGCGTCCCCTGCTTCGTGAAGGCGTGAACCAGTGGCTGGTGGTCTGTGAAGATTGTGAAGGCGTCCCTCCAGGAGGAACTTGAAGTGCCGAACTGCGCGGTACATCGCGCAGAGTTCCCTGTCGAAGGTGCTGTAGCGGGTCTCTGCGGGACTGAACTTCTTGCTGAAGAAGGCGATGGGCTGGGGGGCGCCGTTGATGATTTGCTCCAGAACAGCACCGCAGGCGACGTTACTGGCGTCTGTCGTCAGCTGGAGGGGGGCCTTGGGATCCTGGTGTGCCAAGGCGGTTGCCTTGGTGAGGGCGGCCTTCGTCAGGGAAAAGGCCTGCTGCTGGCTGGGTCCCCAAGACAGGGACTTCGGTTGGCCTTTTAGGACTTCCGTCAGGGGGGCCGTGGTGTGCGCGATCCCGGGGATGAACCGCCTGTAGAAGTTTACCATCCCAAGGAACTCCTGGACGGCCTTGATGGAGGTGGGTGTCGGGAACTTGGCTACGGCTGCTACTTTCGATGTAAGAGGGCGGACGCCTGTCGGAGACACCTCGTGACCCAGGAATTCTGCTTTCTGGACGCCGAAGGTACACTTGTCGAAACAGACGACGAGGCCGTTCTCTTGGAGGCGCTGGAGGACTGCTTTGATGTGTCTCTGGTGTTCGCTGTGAGACCTGGAAAATATGAGAATGTCGTCGACGTAGCAGACGAGAATTTTAGGTCCCCAGGATGCTGTCCATGAGCCGCTGAAAGGTGGCCCCGGCGTTCCCTCAGCCCGAAGGTGGAGAAGGCGAACACATAGGACCCGAAGGGCGTGATGATGGCTGTCTTTGGTATGTCCTCTGGCGCAACAGGTACCTGGAAATAAGATTTAAGAAGGTCCAATTTAGTGAATATTTTGGCCCCGTGAAAGGAGGCCGTGAGGTCTTGCATGTTGGGTAGAGGGTAGTGGTCGGGCTCTGTTGCAATGTTGAGCCGCCTGTAGTCGCTGCAGGGTCTCCAGGAGCCGTCCGGTTTCTGCACCATGTGGAGGGGGAGGCCCATGGACTGGAGGCTTTCCTGCAGATGCCCATCTGTTCCATCTCCGCGAATGCTTTTTCGCCTCCTGAAGGCGCTGAGGGGAAGCCTGCGGAACTTCGCATGTGTTGGGGCCCTTTAGTCACTATATGGTGGTATATGCCGTGCTTGGCTGGGGCCCCGGGGACTTGGCGGCTCGGGCTTAAATACCTCAGGGAACTCCGACAGTAGGTGTGCATACTGGTGGGGGGCGACGGCGCTGATGGTGGGTCTGGGTCCCGCCGTTAACGGAGAGACCGGCAGGAGTCGGTATCGAGGAGGCGCTTGCGCCCCACGTCGACTAGCAGGCCGAAAGTGAGCCAGAAAATCGGCCCCCAGGAGTGGGGTTCCTACGCCCGCGACGATGAAGTCCCAGGAGTAACTCTGGCCAAGGATGGAGATCGACAGGGCCTGGTGCCGTACAGGAGAGGATGGGGTTCCGTTGGCGGCCGTCAGAATCCGGCCGGGTCTGGTGTCTGGTTGCGGTCCTCTCTGGATGCTGGGAAGACCGATTTAAAGGCCCTGTGTCGACCAGCATCATCCTGCTGGAGACGGTGTCGCGGACGTAAAAACCTACTGTTTTTGAGGCCCTGGGTTCTTCGGCTGCCATGGCGGCCTGTCCTGCTGGCCGCCGCCACTGACGCCGGCCCACGAGAGACAATGGAATTGACTGTGACCTGAGGTCGAAACAATAAACAATAATATGCAGTGAACGAGTACAAATTACAATACAAAACATACAGAGCTACAATATGGATACAGTCTTGATGCCTGTGAATGAAGAAACATGTGATACACAATGTGTGACATTTGTATAAATACGCATAAAGTAAAAATGATTAAAATGCGTGACCTGGCACGTTTTAGGTGTGACTAATTGAGCTTGAAGAAAATGGGAAGTCACCAAAGAAAACAAGCTCAGCGGAGACTTAATTAATGGCGCCGCCGAAACGCTATCCTGGCGCCGATGTGGTGACTTTACAAAGCCTTCAGCTCGATTAAATATGCAAAACCATGACAAATGGACACCAAATTGATCTAAACTATTCATGTGGTAGGTGCAAGGACAACTATGCAATATTTTAGTTCTCTCTCAAAATTTAAAAAATAATAAGAAAATTGTTAACAATAATAAGAAATACTACTTGATCTATTACGAAAAGTACTTTAAACATTGTAATTTTTCCCCAGTAGTCGATTTTTGTAATAGATTGTCTTCCAGTCAAAGGAATGTAATAGTTTCAGTTGGAATTTTCAATAAAATGTTGACAAGTGAGAAGTCTTCAAGTGCAAAAAATATAATTGTGTAAAAGAAATTATAGCTATTTTCCTTGTTATGATTGATTATGCAAAATAAACAATTTTCTGTATAACTTCATGACAAAGAAACCGGTCTTCAAAACAGTAATGTCTTATGGGTAGGCCTAACTATCAAGAAAAATTATCCAGAACACTTATCGCTCTCAATGCCCTTGCTTGATTCCCATCCTTGATCGTGAATAGAACATTCTATATACTTTCAGAAATATTTTATTAATGAACAATAATCTTTGGAGGCTTAAATTTCAAGTCAGTGGCTACTTTTGTGGGCTCGCACCATATGAATAGGGTTCATCTTCTGAATAATAATAATAATAGTTAGAAAATACCTATTTCTGAGAGGTCATTATGGACAAAGGCTAAGATGGTAAAAATTCTCGAGGCTACTTAATAATATTCACAGCATGAACAGAGTACAGTCTTTATCAGATCAAATTACATTCATCGTTTTCTGAGCTACTCATTTATATTTACAGTGTGATCACACACACAAATACATAGACATACACACACACATGGACGAGAAAACCCAGATTAACTATTACCACATGTAGTGTTGGTTACACAGCCATTAACAATAGAATACTTTAAGTAGATCTCATTTTCTTAGAGGAAAAGGTAAATTAATTACTCATTATAAAAACAGAAAAGTAGGTTAGTCTAGACTTCATTACTAAATGTCTACTGATTTTCATATTGAACAATTGGGTTTATATATATATATATATATATATATATATATATATATATATATATATATATATATATATATATATATATATATATATATATATATATATATATATATATATATATATATATATATATATATATATATATATATATTATAATTATATTTATATATATATATATATATATATATATATATATATATATATATATATATATATATATATATATATATATATATATATATATATATATATATATATATATAATTATATTTATATATATTTATATATATTATATATATAATAATATATATATATATATTTTAAGGATTTTTTAGTTGATAATAAGTATATCATCCCGTGGGCTCGAACCAGCGAAGGACAAGAACTCAGGACTACATTGGATGCATTTAACCCATATAGCAAAGTGAGGTATGGCTGCGAGATCGACAAACACACTACACAGTTAGCATGTCAGTAAAACAAATATTTAATATCTAAATAACAAACACCTGAGTTTGAAATAATTGTATATGGGAGATCATATCCGCTTATACAGCACTTGCTGGCGCGTGGGTTAAATTTTACTGTAGTAAGTTCTTGTCCTCCGTTGAGTTGTAAATGACTCATCACTTATTATCAACTAAAAGTTCCCCTTCGGTAACATATAAAAAATATATTATTTCCGAGGTGAGCGGTTAATTTTGTAACCCACTGATTGCTAATGAATCACGGTGATGCAAAAGTTATAATATGGCTGCACGACAAACACACTACACAGTTAGCATGGCAGAGGTGGTGGATATCGTCTCTAAATAACAAACACCTGAGTTTGACGGGCGATTTGTATATGGGAGACGATATCCACTTATACATCACTTGCTGGCCACGTGGGTTAAATGCGTCCACTGTAGTCCTGAGTTCTTGTCCTTCACTGGTTGGAGCCCACGGGATGACAAACTTATTATCAACTAAAAAAAAAAAATTCCCCTTCGGTAACATATATGAAAATATATTATTTCCAAGAAATTTATAGAGCAAATTGGATATTAAAGGATGTTTGTAGCTTACTTATATTGTATATGAATCACATGTGATAAAAGTTATAATATGGCTGCATATATATAAACGCATATACGCGGTTAGCATGGCAGATATGGGGTGGATATCGTCTCTAAATAAGAAACACATGAGTTATATATATATTTGTATATGGGAGATATATCCACTTATATATATTGCTATATATATATGGGTTAAATATATCCACTGTAGTCCTGAGTTCTTGTCCTTCACTGGTTGGAGCCCATATGGATGATAACTATTATCAACTAAAAAAATGGATATTCGAACATATATGAAAATATATTATTTCCATATAGATAAATTATATTAAAGGACGTTTGTAGCTATATATATATATATATATATATATATATATATATATATATATATATATATATATATATAATATATGAATATATAATATATGAATATATGAATATATGAATATATGAATATATGAATATATGGATATATGGATATATGGATATATGGATATATGGATATATGGATATATATATATATGGATATATGGATATAGATATATATATATATATATATATATATATATATATATATATATATATATATATATATATATATATATATATATATATATTGTCCAGTCCTGACATCTTTGTAATTGTCACCTTTATATTAAGCCTCCACCACCGCCATCTGTTGTTGGGTTTTGTCTCCAGACTTCAATTTTAGTCCTTGTTTTCCTAGCACCGCTAGTGAGTTATTGTAAAATTACTTATTTTTAATTTTAATCCTTGGGAAAAGTGACTTAACAGCTTTCCATGCTTCGGTAAGAGAGAGCTCCATAACCTTAGGTGGTGAATACTTGTTTCCTAATATAAAGTATTGTGATATTGTGCCACTCTTTATAGTGAGAAGTGAGCAATATACTTTTGATTGTACTTATGGTTGTATCTATCCTACGGTAACCATTGGAGGCATATAAGAACTTTTCGATCACGAGTGACAGCTAAGAAAAGAAAGAGGTTAACATCAGGAAAAAACAGAAATTCACTACAGTGGGGGCCTGACCGGGATATGAAGTGATATGAAGTGATATGAAGTGATATGAAGTGATATGAAGTGATATGAAGTAATATGAAGTAATATGAAGTGATTTAAGCTCGCTAGTGTAGTGATCGAATTTTGTGAATTTCCGTTAATGTACAATCAATAGTAATACCTCCACCGTTGTTGAGCTCTCCCTTTTGCGATCAAGGTGCCGTATTGTATACGTCATTGCAAGTATTACTGATAGTTTGGAGGAAGTGCAGCGCAAGGAATCGGTACTTAGTCGCCGTTCTGTTGCCTTGACGTTGCCGACTATCGCTTTTTTTGCGTTCCTTAGTCACCCCAGACGTATTAGAATGCTTCTGGATTAATTTCCTTCATAGGGTACTCATCCCCTCTTGCCGATTGTTTGGAGGAAGTGCAGTGCAAGGAATCGGTACTTAGTTGCCGTTCTGTTGCCTTGACATTGCCGACTATCGCTATTGCGTTCTTTAGTCACCCCAGACATATTGGACCACTTAGGGTAACCATCTCCTCTCATCATTCAGGGATTAATTTCCCTCAGGGATTACTGTCCCTCTTTTACAGAACGCGTTTTCCTAGTGCTTTGTTAAGTGAGTTTTGTGAAGGTGACTTTGTACAACCTCAGTGTACGTTCCTTAGTGTATTTTGCATAGTAAAGTGATAGTTTAGTGAAAGTGACGTTGTGCAACCTCCAGTGTATGTTAATTAGTGGTTTTTGTATACTTAAGTGAGTTTTTGTGAAAAGTGACGTTAACTAGTGCATCGTGCGTAGTTAGATAGTTTCGAAAACTTAGTGACGTGTCTTGTTTCTGTGCTTTCGTTAGGGTAACGTTCAGTGGCAGTTCGGTGAAATCTTTATTGACTATTAGTATATATTTCTTTAAAGTGGTAATATATTCATACCCGTGACAGTAAGTGTTAGTGATTTGGTGATTTATTGACCTAGTGCTTAGTGATTCGGTGATTTATTGACCTAGTGCTTAGTGATTCGGTGATTTATTGACCTAGTGCTGAGTGATTCGGTGATTTATTGACCTAGTTCTTAGTGATTCGGTGATTTATTGACCTAGTGCTTAGTGATTCGGTGATTTATTGACCTAGTGCTTAGTGATTCGGTGAATCAACCATAAAGGGATAGAGATTTAATACTTCTGCGGTTTAACTTGGTGATTCAGTGGTTTAGCGATAAAGTGATGCAGTGATTCGGGGACAGTGACTCGGAAAGTGCTCGTAGCGGACCAAAAGTGCTTTTTGTGATCCACCATGTCTTTCAACATGGAGAAGTTTTTTGAGGACCCTCGGGGGCACCTCTTATCGTTGAAAGATGCCAAGAAAAACGACCTGAGAAAGATTGCTGAGCAAGCAGGTATTCCTGTATTGCCCTCCATGGTGAAAGCGGAACTGCTGGGTAGAGTTTTGCATTTCCTGGTAGCCAAAGCTTCCGTTTCATCAGAAGAAACTGCTTCCCTTCGGCCCCTTACATTAGGGAGAGCCGTAGCTGACGCTATAGAGGATCCAGAATTGGTGAAGCTCAAGTTGCAGCTTGAATTGGAGAGAGAGAAAAAGGCAGCTCATCAAGCTGAATATGAGCAGAAAGAAAGGATGATAGCCTTGGAACGACAGGAAAGAGAAGAAAAGATAGAGATGGAGAGACAGCTAGCCAATATCAGGTTGGACGAGAAAGGCAAAGAGAGAGAGCTTGAATGTTTTCCCTCACTAAGGCTCTTAAACTACTACCCCGTTTGATGAAAAGAACCAGATGTCTTCTTTGGTATTTTTGAGGACACAGCCACAACCTTGCATTGGCCAGAAGAACAATATGTTCTACTCATTCGGAGTGCACTGAAAGGCAAGGCTGCTCATATAGCTTCGCAAATGTTAGAGGAACGAGATTACTATGTCCTGAAGAAAGCTGTCCTTGATGCCTATACCATTACAGCTGAAGGGTATAGACAAATGTTCAGGAACTCTATAAAAGGAGCCACTCAAACTTATTTGGAATTGTTTCAGGTCAAATTAAAACAGTTTAAAAAATGGCTAGAATCTGAAAACATAACTACCTTTGAACAATTACAGAACTTAATGGTACTAGAGGAGTTTTTGAGGAGAATTCCTTCCAACATTTCTATATACATCAGAGAACGGCAGGAGAAGGAGGGGAAGAAAGCGGCTCTTCTTGCTGATGAATATCACCTCATCCATAAGGTCAAGAAACATAACTCTACAGATCAGGCAAGTATAAATATTTATTGTTCCTTCTGTAAACAGAAGGGACATGCCATAAAAGACTGTCGTAACCCCCGATGTCAATTTTCTAAGGTTATGCAGCCTTCTCAGCAAACAGCAGGGAACAGACCAGAAGGATTGCTCTCCATTGTTCTCAAGTCACAAATGACTTCTCAGATTTTCTTTGCTCTGGTACTGTCAATAATTACCCTGTAAAGTTGTTAAGGGACACAGGATTGTCACAAACTATAGTAAGTGGTAAATTGAAACCTCTGACCCAGCCTACTAATAAATATGTTACCATCACTGATTTATCCAGTAAATTAGTGTTACCTGTGGTTAATATGTATATAGATTGCCCTTACTTTACTGGAAGAACCTGAAGTAGCCTTACTGGATAGAGATATGCCTTGTGAGAAAGCTGATATTCTGCTAGGAAATGATTTAGCTGAAGGAACTGTCTTACCTAATCTCATTATTTCTCAACCAGTGTGTGTTATAGAAAATGAGCAGAACCAACAGGAAGTTCTACTTTGTCAAGCCACCACTCGTTCTGCTGCTACTAAAGCTGCAATTGGAGCTCCCACTGATGACGACACCTCAAACACCTCGCCGAGCTTAGCAGACTTGGTTGGTCTCCATCATGATGATTTCGTCAATCTTCAGAGATCAGATGATAGCCTTAAGGATTGCTTCAACAAGATTAAAAATCTCTCAGATAAGAGCCATAAGTTACCCTTATTTTATCTAGAGAATAATATCCTCATGCGTCATTACAGGTCTCCTACACTGACTGACAAAGACTCGTTAACGCGATTGTCATCAACTGGTTGTACCTGGCAGCCTCGATCTTCAATCATGAAATTAGCCCACTCTGCTGAGAGTCATCTAGGCGTCACGAAGACATACAGGCGCCTCCTAGAAGATTTCTACTGGCCCAGAATGAAGATGGACGTAAAGAGTTTCGTAGAGAGGTGTCATGTGTGCCAAGTTACCGGAAGGCCTAATGAAAAGATACCACCAGCCCCTCTAGTGCCCATTGTGGTCCCTAATACACCTTTTGATAAAATAATTATAGATTGTGTTGGGCCTTTGCCAAAAACTAGCCGGCGTAATGAATATATACTAAGTGTTCTTTGCCCCACTACTAGGTTCCCTCTAGCATTTCCACTTAAAAATATCTCTGCTAGAACCATTATCCAACAGCTGATTAAAGTTTTTACATTGTTTGGTTTTCCTAGGAACTTCAATGCGATAGAGTTTTCTTTACCAGTACATTGTTCCAGAGTGCTCTCCATCAGTTTAACATCTTTAATGTTCTCTCTTCAGCCTATCATCCTCAGTCCAATGGGGCCTTAGAAGTACATCAGACTCTTAAGAATTTGCTACGACGCTAAAAATGGAAACGGAGAAGGAATGGGATGAAGACCTAGACTTACTTCTGTACATACTTCAGGCTAGCATACCAAATGAGTCTACAGGAGTTTCTCCATTCGAGATGATGTTTGGACGAAGACCTAGGTCCAACCTAAGCATGATAAAAGAACAGATACTAAAAGGTTCTAGGAAAGAAAATTGGGTAAGCCTTCCCCAATACTTGAAGACCTTGGAGGAGAAGTTGTATATCCATGCCTTCGCTCGAAAGAACTTGCAACATGCTCAAGAGCTTATGAAGGATAGATATGACAAGAAGGCAAAGGTAAGAGAGTTTAAGTGTGGAGATAAGGTGCTGGTATATCACTGCATACCTGGCTCCCCCTTGAGAGAGAAATTCATGGGACCTTATGAGATTATCAGGCAGACCACAAAAACAAATTATATTATTGTAACTCCTGACAGATGTAAGTCTACTCAGCTTGTACTTGTGAACTTGGTAAAACCCTATCATGAATCTTCGACAGGTATAGTTAAGCATGTAATTCATGACTTTAAATCTGCCAAGCAGAGTTTTTCACTAATGCCTCTTAATCATAGGTCACAGAATGAGATGCAGAATGAGGTGCAGACTCCTACCGAAGTTGGTACAGAGGTGAGCCATGAGGATGACGAGACTGATTTCAGTGTGAAGTCTACTTTGTCTTGGAAGGACATGAACAATTCAAAATTCTAAAGTCCCTTCCACAGTTCCTAGACTGTTCACCCAATCAAAAGAAAGACTTGAGTGTACTCATTAGCAAGTATGCATCAATTTGCTCAGATAGGCCTGGAAGTTGCACCAAAGTAAAGCATGATGTGGTACTAGAACCTAATACAAAACCCATCAGACAATCTTTTTACAGGGTATCCACATTGCCATCTGCCTATCTTGAAAGAGGAAGTGGAATACTTACTGGAACATAACCTCACAAGCCAGTACATCCCCATGGGCTTCTCCATGCATTCTGGTAAGGAAAGCCAACTATACCCTACCGCATGTGTACTGATTATAGAAAACTTAATTTAAAGACTGTAAAAGACTCTTACCCATTGCCCAGAATAACTGATATAATAGATTCTGTCAGTAATGCAAATATTTAACTCAAATAGACCTGCTGAAAAATACTACAGATTAAGCTAACAGAAAGAGGCCAAAGAAGCTTCAGCATTCATCACTCCTTTTGGTTTGTTTGAATATAATGTATTGCCATTTGGCCTAACCAATGCCCCAGCTACATTTCAGAGGACTATGCAAGACATCATCAGGGGACTCCCCCATATAGTGTACCTGGACGACATTGTCATGTAACAACCACTACCTGGGAAGAACACCTGAGAATACTAACTTCCCTCTTCGAAAGATTAAAGAGAGGCAAACTTGACCATCAACCTTGCAAAGAGCTCCTTTGGTAAAGGTCAGGTAACTTATCTTGGTCACATCATAGGCAGTGGCACTATTGTTCCAAGGATGTGAACATTTGTACATCCAGGAATATCCAGAACCAAGGAATAGGAAAGAGCTTAAGACATTTTTAGGCATGGTGTCATACTATTCCCGATTTTGCCCAAACTTTTCAATAATCACTGCTCCACTTTTTGCTCTAACTTCAACCAAAGTACCTTTTAAGTGGACATGTAATCATAACAGGGCCTTTGATCAGCTAAAACTATTTATGATTCCCAAGCCACTTCTACAAGCTCTGACTTCACCAAACCTTTTTTTCTTCAGGTAGATGCCAGCAACATCGATTTTGGTGGTGTTCTTTTACAGAAATCGTGAGTGATGGTGCTGCTTCCCTTACCTCTGTTGGAGAGACTCTTGCCCATAGCCTATCATTCTGGATTCTTCAAAGGGGCACAACTCCAGATGGGCTACAGTAGAAAAAGAATTATTCAGTATAATCAACATGGTGCTACATTTCCCGTCCATATCTGGAAGGCCTAGACAATGTTATTGTCTACTCTGACCACATGCCTCTGAGTTTCCTCCACCGTGCGAAGTTCACCAACCAGAAACTCCTCAGATGGTCCTACATCCTCTCCTCATTTAACATCGAAGTGAGGAAAATCTATCACAAACACCATCGCAGATGCTCTATCGCGTCAACCTCGGCTCCCTAGGAGTTGAGAGACATTAAACACTTGGAATTGTATAAATCTCAAATCTTTTTAGTTATATTCTTTAAAATAGTCTTGGATAGTAATTTTTACTCTCAAAAGGGAGAAATGTCAAGTCCTGAACATCTTTGTAATTGTCACCTTTATATTAAGCCTCCACCACCGCCATCTGTTGTTGGGTTTGTCTCCAGACTTCAATTTTAGTCCTTGTTTTCTACTAGCACCGCTAGTGAGTTATTGGAAAATTACTTTTATTTTTGATCCTTGGGAAGTATATGGGAAATTCATTAGCCACAATGCCCTCTTTACATATGTGTAAGTCTGGTAAAAGTGATCTTTAAATAGATTCTACATATATATATGTTATATATATATATATATATATATATATATATATATATATATATATATATATATATATATATATATATATATATATATATATATATATATATATATATATATATTATATACATATGCACAATTTTCCCTCTAGAATCACTGTTGTTGGGTGAATTCATCCGTCAGTGTAGACGGTTCATTTTTCACCATAGCGCGTTATGTCCTGGAAGTTGTGGCGTCATTTGGTTTTAGTTACCTGAAGATTCACGTGACATGGACGTCGAGATTCAGACGCGAGAAAAAGTGGTTTCACAAACGGTGTTGCAACCACTCGCTTCTTACCTGAACCCCCCATATCCCCACCCTCCCGATTTCCGCCCCCAAGCTCCATGCGTCCATTTAATCATTAGAATGACGGGAGAATTAAGAAACTATGCAAGGAGGTCCTGAATTCTGGTCGCGTTCTCCGCCTCTTTCTTTCCCCCTCATTGCTCTTCCACTTAGTGCCTATTCTGCGTTGCAGTCTTCACCCCTCTAAACCGAGCTTCGCTTTCCTCTCTCTCTCTCTCTCTCTCTCTCTCTCTCTCTTCTTACTTAGTCAAAAATCAGTTAACACAAACAACAGTAACAGTGATTACATCCACCCGGAGCAAAAACGGTGCTGATGAAACGAACAAAATAGTCTGGGAATTAGAAAAATGTCGCTATCTGGTTTACAATACTCTCTTATCCTAAGAACGTTTTAGAATTGGGGACGGGTCCGCCTTCGGGGAGGCCGACGCTCCCACCAGTGACAAATGCATTGACTTTCATACCCCACGATCTGTTGATCAAACATCGTATTGCAACAAGGTTGAAGACTGGCGTTCATTATAAAACAATGCTGCACAATAGTTTCTGAGAGGTGGTCTAAGAGAAGAATTCAAGCATTACAGAGAAGAAATTATATCGACGAGGAATAACAGGGAACCAACGGACAGCAGCGCACTGATTTTTGTGGGGTTACAAGAAGTCTGAGGCGCCGTTACATAGGGAAAACCTCAACTCCCAAAAACTGAACCATTCCGCCTTAAAGACTGCCATCGGAATCACCGGATTATCGGTCATTAGTTCTTGTTCGTCGTCTGAATAAGTGTAAGCAACTGACCGTGAGCCTTTCATTTTAATCAGTTTTATTATGATTTTTTAGTTACGGCAGTGTAATCGTGGTTCTTCTTCTTCTTCTTTTAACGTGCTTTTTTCCCATTTTTGTATGGGGTAAGCACGATGCCTTCTTTGAAGGACTTTTTGATTTGGCTTTGGGGTTGTGATGTTAAAAAAGGAGCGTCAGGAGCACTTGTCAGTATTGCAAAGCCAGAATGGTTGCTGTAGCATGAAAGCTTCAATACCGCTGTTACCAACACGTTGTTTGGCATTTTGGTATTATGAGGAATATGATTACGGCCAGGAGGATTCCTCCTGAAACAATGTTAGCGTTGATGTCCGAAATCGATAGTGATTTAAAGAAACTGGAGTTGGACGATAATTCAGTGAACTGGGTTTAAAAATCATAATAGAGCCGTTGGTGCGGTGTCTGGCCTAGTGACTGATGTTTTGGAGTTGAGGCCTTCGTGTTGAGGTAACTTGGAAAGAACTGGGACTGGGATAAGAAGCACTTAATGGTGATACCACACCACCGCAACAACAAGATGGAGTGATGACAGCAGCCAGGACAGGATAATGTGATAGAAACTATTGACAACTTTTTCCAGCCGTTGGTGAGTGTTCACTAAGTATTTATTTTACTCAAAGGCATTTTTCGTGGTCTTCTGTGATTGTGTATTTTAGCCTTTTTCCGTTTTTCTTGTTATTAATATCCAAAAAACAGTAATACTTAACAACTGATAGTGAAGGACCACGAAAATGGCGGAAACAAAAATGATTTAAGATGTATTTTCTGATGGTTACTTTGACTTTTTTTCTTACGTCATTATTAGTGTCATGCTTTTATCATAATCCGCACACCTACACATTTGTAATGGGACTGTAAAACGTCATTAACGAAACATCGAACCTCCTTAACAGATTTTTATTATTCGTGAGTATATTCCGGTGATACTCGACGGCAAATATAACTCGGTATAATTAAAATCGAGTAGCCTAGCCTGGTAACCTCAATAACAGTTCTGAAAGTGTATATAGGCCTACCCGCCATTCATCCACTGGCTGGTTTTAGTACGCATTCCCGGATAGTTTTAGAGTTGCTCTTTTTGATGAAATATAATTCATCCTGGGCAGAAAAACCATAACGGAGTTGGAGATTTAAAGCGCTTCAAAACACTGGAAGCTTCTTTGTAAAATTTATTTGAGTGGGGTATCGGGGTATAAACCCGGTATGCCTCCACCTACTCCTCGGGACGCCATGTTTAGTACTAGCCCTTCGGCGATCAAAGTATTATATAGACTCATTTCTATATTGTGTGGTCGACAAATTATATTAATAAACGATATCTTCGTGCGGCCGTCTACTTTACTTAACATGAGTTTACTCTGGACTTTGACAAAGGTGGAGACATATGGGGTAGGTTTGGAAGGAACGACGAATTATCGGTTGTGATGTTTACAAATAAGTTATTTTAGCTTCGTGTAAGCTTTCAAGCCCTAAGTACTAGTTCATTAGTGGGAAGAATTGGGAAGGATTTCATATGCCAGTGATATTGCAGACGTAGCTACGAGATTTCTGGGTTGGTTACTAATTAGGCAAAACGATCTAAATACACTAAAGGTTTCAATTCTTGTCTCAGTTGGTAATTTTAAATAAAGGGGGCAAGTGATATTACTTGCAAGAGTGAAACGGGATACGGATTATTAATACAGTAATGATACGGATTCATACAGTAATTTGTCCCCTGAATGACTAATATTCTTAGATCGAGTCTTGGAGAGAAGAAAACAAAGTTTTTCCTACTCATGTGGAAAGCTTTACTCCATACTAAGAAGCTTAATTGATTTTTATTCTGTTGCTAACTTCAGTACTCATGACAGGATAAGGAAGTTGTCGCTGTGAATCATTTATTTTATTTTTTTATCAACATATCTCATAGCTGGAACGCGTACTGTTTATTCTTCTGATTTTTCCATACATGTGCCACCTGTTATTTTTTGTTCTTTCCAATTTGCTTTTTGTGGCATTTCTCAGGGTAAATATAATTTTATATCTGAAGGTGTTATCCAACTGTTATGAAATGCAATATCAGAAAACTTGAACAAGTTGCAACCTCTAATGTGTATATAATAGCATATCAATAATATATTATATATATATATATATATATATATATATATATATATATATATATATATATATATATATATATATATATATATATATATATATATATAATATATATTTATACATATTTATGTTATGAAATTTTATCACATTACCGTGCCATTTCTGTTATTTATAAACATTAAGCTACAAATGTTATTTAATATCCAATTTTCTATCAATGGAAATAAATATATTTACATATTTTGTCCAAAGGGAATTTTTTGTTGATAATAAGTTCAAGTCGTTTCGTGGGGCGTCACTACAGTCCTGAGTTCTTGTCTTCCGTGGTTCGCAACATATATGAAAATATATTATTCCAAGGTAGAGCGAATTGATATTAAAGGACACAAACACACACACACACACACACACACACACACACACACACACACACACACACATATATATATATATATATATATATATATATATAAGAGTATATATATATATATATATATATATATATTATATATATATATATATATATATAGCATATTATATATATATATATATAGTATATATATATATATATTATATATATATATATATATATTTTCATGATGTTGCCTCTAATACGTATATCCTCCTATAATTTTGACATTTACTTTTTCATGTGTTATGCTTTAATGATAATGGTTGTTGAAGTGTCATATTTAGTTTATTAATTTCCGATCTCAAAAGTACTAATGATTACTTGATAGCGTAATTTAGAATTGTTGTTATAATTTTAATAGTAACGTAATTTAGAACTAATACTTTCTTGGTAAAAGCGTAGTATGTGAACACGCGTGTGTATCCACTAAGGCTTTTTCGCCTCAGTTGTCATCATGAGATAAGAGGGAACGCTTTGTTTTAAGTTAGCGATGACAGATTTGCAAAACGCCAATTCGTCCGCTACGGGCTCAAGACGAGGATTTACGTTGTTGCACTTTGCATTGTTTGAGTCACGTTCGCCACTTTGAGAGAAAGAATACGTGTCCTTGGATCAATTACGTCATGTTTTGAAGATGGCTCAAACGTTTTGCTGATGACGTAACTTTCCCTTCTTCTAGAAGCTTCTCCATTGTATTCGCACCCAAAACGCTTTAATGACGTCACCTCCTGCTTTTGTAGAACTTTTGTATTCAAAATTAAATGCTTTAATGACATCATGTAATTGTTTCACGTACATTGGAATCCTAAAATTTGTTTCATCTCTGATTTCTGAGACCAGTCGACGGTTCCATATCTCTCTCTCTTTCTCATCTTAATTAGGAAGAGATTACTTTTAACGTAAATTTTGTGGTACTTGAACATTAACTTTGAGATCTGAATTGTTAAAAGTTATTTAGTTCCGTACGCCTATAAAAAGTGTGTATTAGTAACGCAGCTGCAAGTGATTTACAGGGGTTTTCAAGGTTGTGTATAACGTGAAATTTTACTTATTGATACCATGGTATGATAAGTTAGAGGTTATGGTATGATAAGTTAGGAGGTTATGTTGTGATAAGTTAGGTACTTGAAACAAGTGAAATCATTAATATAAATCTTACGTGTATTTTTGTGTGTTTTTTCATTTACAATTTCTTTATATTTTCAAATTTTTTATGTTTGTGATGTAACATTTATTTACATAGCATTGTAAATATTTCTTGTTAATTTAACATTGCATACTTAATTTAACATTGCATACTTAGTTTAACATTGCATACTTGATTTCATTTATTGAGATTTTCTTTTTAAATCTTGAGTAATTCTTGATAGTTTAAATTTTACTTGATTAATTTAAATTCCTGATAAAGTTTTTGTGAATTAGTTTTGTTTCATAATTTAATTCAAGAATCTATTGAGTTTTGTGTTATTTTTAATCATAGTAAATTTTTCAGATTGTGAATTCTAATTAATTGTGAATTTATTATAAACTTTGAATCTGAAAATAAATTTTTGTATTTAACATTTTTAGAAAAACAGTGTTTCATTTATTGATCACCAGTGAATAGGATTGATTGTGTGTGCATAAGGCAAAGTGATAAACATGTTTTGTTCTTTTAGTTTTGCTAAAGTGAATTAAGACCAGGGAAACAGTTAGAGCTTTTTGATGGAGTGATGCCCTTTTACTCTAGAAGATTTCTAGTTTAAATTTTTTATACCTCACACATATTCTGATGAACTTAGTTTGATTTTTCATGATTGATAAATAAGTTTTTTCTTAAGGGATCACTGTTACCTTTAGAGTACTCAGTCGTAACAATTAATGTTATGAGAGTTCAGGTATCTGGCTGGAAGAGGTATTTTGAATCTTGAGATTAGTTGTAATAACCAGGTACTTTGATAATGTATCGTGACATATTGTTTGGTGCCCAGAGACCTGTGGAACAAAACAAAATATCACTCTTGTTTATGGTTTATACTGGTGGTGTTAGGATATATTTTGATAGGAGAGGACTACATAGTTATTTTTGCTTGTATTGTGAATTATTTAGTTATAACTTAGAGAAAATGGCTCTGTTCAATGTCTGCAGAGGCTTTTAGCAGGCCCTTCTCCATCCAAGAGTTATCTGAATCCAACCTGACTAAGGCACAGTGGATTGCTCTTTAGCAGTAGCGTGTGGGGTAATGTGTCTAGTGGCATGATTAAGGCACAATCAAATATAGTTTGCAATCCAGTTGTTGATGGACTCTGCAAAGTGATTTAAGAGTTGGGAGAGTAACAGGAATTGCTTGAATGCAGCTGAGGCAGAATTCTACATAAACATGAGCAAAAGAAAAGAGAAAAGTGATGCAAGCAGAACTTATGTATAGAAGCAGAAGAAAATTTTGATTTAAGCTGATCGGGAGTTCGCTCGTTAACGTATACTTAAATAACAAAAGGAAGAAGCCGGAGTTTACAAGATACCGTGTAGTAATTGTCATGACATTTATGTAGGCGAGACAGGTAGATCGCTCTCGCAAAGAATAACAGAGCACAAAAGATCAGTACGTTACGCTTCGAGAGTTCGGGAATTTTCCTACATATTAGAAATACAGGGCATGTCATTAACTGGAGTGGGCGGAGTTGGTTTTCAAGAGTAGCTGTCCGTACAAAAGAAAGATGCTGGAATCTGCTATCATCAATCAAACCAACAATATGAACCTGTCAGGAGGACATTGGAAATCGGACGCCATTGACACCTTAATCCTCGCACCCTTTTGAAGAAGATGACCCAAGAAACGCGACCGCCAGATCCATCGCCAAACGGGAGCTAATGAGGCCAAAACCACTGGGGAATTTGGTCAATCTCCTCCTTCTAAGAAACGCCACCTCCTTAACATCGGAGGCCTAAGGCCACACCTTCATGTTTTTGTATATATACCATTGTAACTTTCCACCTGTCCATATTCTACCAGTGAACAGGGGCACAGAAACAAGTGCCCGAAATATATGGTTTCAACGTTTAAATAGTGTTTTATGGGCCTTCTTATTTTCATATATATATATATATATATATATATATATATATATATATATATATATATATATATATATATATATATATATATATATATATATATATATATTATATATATTATATATTATATATATATATTATATATATATATATATATATATATATATATATATTATATATATTATATATATATATATATATATATATATATATATATATATATATATATATATATATATATATATATATATATATATATATATATATATATATATATATATATATATATATATATTATATATATTATATATATATATATATATATATATATATATATATATATATATATATATATATATATATATATATATATATATATATATATATATATATATATATATATGGGTCTTTTTTGGTAAGCAAGAAATCTAACATTCCAGTGATATTCAATCATTTACCTTCATTTTGCAACAAACGGGAAGTCTCTAGCACAATATTTCGAGTTATGGTGAATTTAAAAAAAAAAACTTTTTCCTTCCCTCCGCGCGCGGTAACTCTGCTGAAAATCTCAAAATTTCTTGAGTCACCTTGTCGTAATTTTCGCGCCGTTTTATATTAGGCGTTACATAAAGTGTTATACATGAAAATGTGGGCAATTTCATGTAGAATACAACAAAAAAATAACTCGTGGTTGTAGCTTTCATCAGTTTTGAAATATTTTCATATAAATCACGATGTGACAAAATTTAAACCTACAGTCAACTTTCACTCGACCGAAATGGTCAAAAATTGCAATTGTAAGCTAAAACGCTTACATTCTAGTAACATTCAATTATTTACCTTCATTTTGCAACAAACGGAAAGTCTCTAGCACAATATTTCGATTTATGGTGAATATTTGAAAAAACTTTTTCCTTCCCTCCGCGCGTGGTAACTCTGCTGTGAAAATCTCAGAATTTCTTGAGTCACCTTGTAATTTTCGCACCGTTTTATATTAGGCGTTACATAAATTGTTATACATGAAAATTTGCACAATTTCATTTAGAATACAAAAAAAAAATAACTCGTGGTTGTAGCTTTTATCAGTTTTGAAATATTTTCATATAAATATAAATATAAATTTTCATATGTGACAAAATTTAAACCTATGGTCAACTTTGACTCGACCGAAATGGTCAAAAGATGCAATTGTAAGCTAAAACACTTACATTCTAGTAACACTCAATCATTTACATTCATTTTGCAACAAACTGAAAGTCTCTAGCACAATATTTCGATTTATGGTGAATTTTTGAAAAAAAACTTTTTCCTTCCCTCTGCGCACGGTAACTCCACTGAAAATCTCAGCATTTCTTGAGTCACCTTGTCGTAATTTTCGCGCCGTTTTATATCAGGCGTTACTTGAAGTGTTATACATGAAAATGTGCGCAATTTCATGTAAATTACAACAAAAAATAACTCGTGGTTGTAGCTTTTATGAGTTTTGAAATAATTTCATATAAATCAAAAGTGACAAAATTAAAACCTATGGTCAACTTTGACTCGACCGAAATGGTCAAAAAATGCAATTGTAAGCTAAAACGCTTACATTCTAGTAATATTCAATCATTTACCTTCATTTTGCAACAAACGGAAAGTCTCTAGCACAATATTTCGATTTACGGTGAATATTTGAAAAAACTTTTTCCTTTCCTCTGCGTGCGGTAACTCTGCTGAAAATCTCAAAAGTTCTTGAGTCACTTTGTCGTAATTTTCGCGCCGTTTTATATTAGGCGTTACATTAAGTGTTATACATGAAAATGTGGGCAATATCATGTAGAATACAACAAAAAATAACTCGTGGTTGTAGCTTTTATCAGTTTTAAAATATTTTCATATAAATCACGATAAGTGACAAAATTTAAACCTACAGTCAACTTTGACTCGACCGAAATGGTAAAAAAATGCAATTGTAAGTTAAAACGCTTACATTCTAGTAATATCCAATCATTTACCTTAATTTTGCAACAAACGGAAAGTCTCTAGAACGATATTTCGATTTATGGTGAATATTTGGAAAAAAACGTTTTCCTTCCCTCCGTGCGCGGTAATGCTGCTGAAAATCTCAGAATTTCTTGAGTCACATTGTCGTAATTTTCGCACCGTTTTATATTAGGCGTTACATTAAGTGTTATACATGAAAATGTGTGCAATTTCATTTAAAATACAACAAAAAATAACTCATGGTTGTAGCTTTTATCAGTTTTGAAATATTTTCATATAAATCACGATAAGTGACAATTTAAACCTTCGGTCAACTTTGACTCGACCGAAATGGTCGAAAAACGCAATTGTAAGCCAAAACAGTTACATTCCAGTAACCTTCAATCATTTACCTTTATCTTGCAACAAACGGAAAGTCTCTAACACAATATTTCGATTTATGGTGAATATTTGAAAAAACTTTTTCCTTCCCTCCGCGAGCGGTAACTCTGCTGAAAATCTCAGCATTTCTTGAGTCACCTTGTCGTAATTTTCCCGCCGTTTTATATTAGGCATTACATATATTGTTATACATGAAAATGTGGGCAATATCATGTAGAATACAACAAAAAACTCATGGTTGTATCTTTTATCGGTTTTAAAATATTATCATATAAATCACGATAAGTGACAAAATTTAAACCTACAGTCAACTTTGACTCGACCGAAATGGTAAAAAATGCAATTGTAAGCTAAAACGCTTACATTTTAGTACCATACAATCATTTTCCTTCATTTTGCAACAAACGGAAAGTCTCTAGCACAATATGTCGATTTATGGTGAATATTTGAAAAAGTTTTCCTTCCCTCCGTGCGCTGTAACTCTGCTGAAAATCTCAGCATTTCTTGAGTCACATTGTCGTAATTTTTGCACCGTTTTATATTAGGCATTACATGAAGTGTTATACACGAAAATGTGCGCAATTTCATGTAGAATACAACAAAAAATAACTCATGGTTGTAGCTTTTATCAGTTTTGAAATACTTCCATATAAATCACGATAAGTGACAAAATTTAAACCTTCGGTCAACTTTGACTCGACCGAAATGGTCGAAAAACGCAATTTTAAGCCAATACTCTTACATTCTAGTAACATTCAATCATTTACCTTCATTTTCCAACAAACGGGAAGTCTGTACCACAATATTTCGATTTATGGTGTATTTTTGAGAAAAAAACTTTTTTCCTTCTCTCCGCACGCAGTAACTGCTGAAAATCTCAGAATTTCTTGAGTCACCATGTCGTAATTTTCGCACCATTTTATATTAGACGTTACATAAAGTGTTATACACGAATATTTGCGCAATATCTTGTAGAATACAACAAAAAATAACTCATGGTTGTAGCTTTTATCAGTTTTGAAATATTTTCATATAAATCATGATAAATAGAAAAAATTCGAACTTTGGTCAACTTTAACTCGACCGAAATGGTCGAACAATGCAGTTTTAAGCTAAAACACTTACAGTCTAGTAATATTCAACCAATTACCTTCATTTTGCAACAAACGGGAAGTCTCTAGCACAATATTTCGAAATATGGTGAATTTTTGAAAAAAAAAATTTTTACATCCGCCTGTTACGAATTCATGCATCATTTTGTGATAATATTTTCTGCTTTGATCGTTTTACAATTTGTTATATACCAAAATCATCGCAATTTAGTGTATAATACAACAAAAAAATAACTCATTAGCTTTAACCGTTTTGCTCACAGCGCAATTTGTATACAATTATATATGAAATCTTTTTTTACTCTGTCATATATTCCAATATTTATATATGATAATAATATTTTTCTTTCATTTCTGATGGTTGCATACTAAACTTCAGGCAATGACAAAAAAAGGAGCCAAAAATGAGCTCTTATCTTAAAAAGTAAGAATGCTGTGATTTTTCAAAAAATACTTTTTTTCCGCTTTGGCGCTCACTCCCGAATGCCGCCGGCATACAGGAGACGCTTTTGTAAATAAAGGCTCATGTTTAAGGGTTAATATATATATAATATATATATATATATATATATATATATATATATATATATATATATATATATATATATATATATATATATATATATATATATATATATATATATATATATATATATATATATATATATATATATATATATATATATATATATATATATATATATATATATATATATATATATATATATATATATTAATGTTTCCTGGTGCAGGTGGTTCTTATGACTCCACATTTATTACTTTACTCTAAAATGGCCTTGCAAGATAACCAGGACATAAAAGCCCAAACTGAAAGGAGTGGCACAAGGAGCTGAGGGCTCTTTCTCAAAGGGAAGTGCATGAAACACGTGGATACAAAAATAGGTATATTCTCATAACACACAAGATCAAAGGGAAAATGAACTGAAACACGGTAAATTGCGGCTGCAGAAGTCCTCCCGAAGGGTGGGGGGGAGCTTGGGAATGCCAGGAACACGGACCAAGGAGAATTCTGCTATGATCGTCCGTCTGAAACGATATGAGGATCCAGGTTACAAATCTAATGCTGGAATTTGGGGAATGCATTACTCGGGTGTGCGCTGAGGGCGCCAAGGACTTCCCCGAGGCGTTACTTGTGACTCAGAGAGAGGAGGCAGTGAACACGTGGGCCAGGATTGAACCAAGAAGCATCAGGGAATACCAAGTTATAGGCCCGGAAGTTTAATAAATGCACAAGGGCGAACGTAACGTGACTAAGCAACACGTTCTAGGTACTTTACCACATTGTAGAGGCGTAAGGCTGACGTCGGCGTCCAGTGGCGTCTTCTGCCAGGGTCCACGTGTGTGCGTCGACAAAGGGCCTCCCTCACCAAGGAACTGCTTTCAAGTTGTAGGTTGGGGGCGGAAAAGGGCGCCCTTGTGATGATGAAAGGCCGCAGTTGAGTTTCCGCTCGCTTTTGGGACTTGCAATCCCCACTTGCAATCTTTGATGGCCACGTGGGTGGGGGTACGGAGCAAAGGGCAGTTAACTTCCATGTGGCAACGAGGGAAAGAAGGGCGGGGGGCGAGGTCTGCACTCGTGACCTCTTGGCTTAAACTAGCGACTGTATGTGAGAGCGAGGTTCTCGCGCCCTGACCTTTATTGCTTCTGGACAGGGTAGAGGGGGCGATGTCCTGACCGGGTCACGCTTCTGTATCAAAGAAAACGGCTGATGTCCTGCCCGGGTCACTCTTCTGTACCAAACAGAACGGCGCAAGCCAGTTTACTGCCCGAGGCGAGAATTAAATCTTTTGAGCGTCTCTTACAACCCTGACTTCCACTGGTTGAAACTAACCCGAACCAGAATTCACCACCTCTCACAGGTTCAAAATAGACAGAGGCCTATCTATCGGCCGAGCAAAGCAGAAAGGCAGTCGCTTTCATAGCGTGTTTTGGCGCTAATCTTTACAGCTCCCCTGGCAAGATGATATTCACACCTTTAAGCGGGTGCGAATATCGATAACAGCAAAAATGAGTGAAGAAAACGTTCAAGTTAGAGTCTACTCTATCTTCTGCTTTGCTACAACTGTTACTTTACTTTATTTGCAAAACTCTGCTGCCACACTGATCAATAACGAACTGAAGGTTTACTTTAGGTGCAGAGTGCAATTTAGAATATACAATAAAAGGTGCCCTTACTTGCAAATTAATTATTGCTGAAATACTTCATAAGTACTGATTCTACCCATTCTTTACTCGCTTTACTTTACTGGGGTAATAAGACGCTCAAAAGAAAATAAACAAAATACACTTCAAAGTTACAAAACAAAAAAAAAATAAAACATACAAGGCTGGATGTAAAAGTAAAACAAATGTAAATCAACCAACCTCTTACTGCTATCCTGGAATTACATGCATGCTATTAGTTGGTTTTAAATGATATCCCCTTTACCAGAAATTGTAATAACAAAATTCAATTCTCCTTTTCAATCGAAATACAATAATTGTTCACGGGCTCGACGAGTAGCTAATTCCTCCAGCCAGCGCTAAAATGGGATAACAGAAGTCCGACCGCGGAGAGGCGAAGAGATTATTTGCGGGTTTTAATTCGCTAACTTAGACAACGCTAAATTTTTTACATCCGCGGCCTACAACTCGAGTGTAAGTTATAAATAGCTACTCGCTCGAAGTATAAGTGGGAGGATAAACAAATGAGGGGGAACTGGACACGAATAGAATTCTCCACAAAACAATAACTCAATAAAATAAAAAAAAAAACTACACTGAATGACAAGCGAAAGACATGACTTCTTACTGAGGGGCGGGCCACGCCGCTGGTATTAAAAGGGTAACGTTAAAACTCGCAAGGGCAGGAGTCTTGTAACTCGAGATTCGTTAACAAATAGAGAAAAAGATTAAATGAAAGAGTAAATAATATACGCAGAAAACGAAGGATAACAGAGTGAGGTATTTATGGGTTATTTATTAATCTAACATCCGTCGCCAATAGACGACGGTCAGAGCTAACTCTCAGCCCAAGGGCTGGGAAAGGAGACCCAAAGGGCGCGACCCCTTCAGGAAGAGCTGACACACCTGCCTTGTGCCAAGGGACGGGCATAAGGGCGTGCCACTTCCCACTCTGTCTCTCTTACTGCTTCAAAGATAAAATGATTAATGTATTTTTAAAGGCGATGATATCCCATATGTTAACTGCCGCTTGCGGTGGTAATTAAGGGAAAGTGTAAAGAAAACATCGATAGAGAAGGATGAGGGATAGAAATTCCAAAGGAAAGGAAGAAGATAGCGGAAGGCCTTGACATCCTCTCCTGGATGAAAGGTGCCAAGACGTTCCAAAAGATGAAGAGGTGGCCCTATGTCAAGCTTGCACAGGGCCCAGAAGAGCTCGGGAGCTCGTTGTGGACTACCTGCTATCGCCCACACCCGTGGTAATTCTGCCGCGAACCTCTCCTCCTTGGACCGTTGTCCTTGGCCGGGGAGTCTGAGGGCCCGAGGCCGAAGGGCGGCAAGGGGTGCCATCTGGGTCAGCTGCTGCGACAACTGACACAGGAATTATGTTCGCCATCTCGGACATTAACCGGCGCAGTTCGCAGAGTTCATCGGCCCAGGAAGGCAGGGGCAGAATCATGACTCACGGAGGAATCTGGGCGCCGGGCGGCGAGAGAGGGGGACGGCCGGAGGGGGCGGGTTGACTCGCATGCAGTGGTGACCAGCTCGGGCCCGGGTTGCGAATCCGTGCCTTTAGGTGAGCCTCCACTGGGGTCAGAAGAACCCGTCTCTCTTGTTACCGACACTGGCAGCGACAACAGGCCGGGCGAAGAGGGGGGGTTTGGAGTTGGATCCCTTGGAGAAGGATCAGGGGCGTGCTCTGGCACTGACATTGGCACTGGCGCTGGTAGCAATGTGGTGGTGGTCTCGTCTGTCTGGACGGTTGGAGACTGGCACTGCTCAGTGCGCCCAAGTGGCACTGGCAGAGGAGTTGATAGCCGAGATTCTCCTGAAGGGAGATCTGGCTGAGGCCTCGGCACTGGCACTGGCACAGATTTGGATGATTAATTGGGGAATTGGGACCCCGGAATTGTCGTAGTTTGGAAGGGGACATAATTTCCTGGCCCAGGAGGACGTCATAGCCTCCTGGAATGTGTTTCGCTACGGCGAGACGAAGGGTCCTGACTCTGTGGGGTCGGGTGACCATCAGTTGGACCGTAGGGAGGCTCATCTTAAACTCATTGATGCCCTCAATTGTGACGAGTTTGCGTCGGTCTATGATAGCTCCATAGGGAACTTTGTCTTTCCTTATGAGGGAAATTTGCCCGCCAGAGTTGTCAAATGCCTTGACCTGGCGTGCTGAGTATCTACCTCGAGGAGATGCCACATATATGGGACCCTCAGCAGGAGGGCCTAAGGACTCGGGATTCGTTACTGCCAGGACGACGGCAGGATTACTGGACTTATTATGTCTGGGGCATTTTGCCCATGAGGGAGAGTGGCCAAAAACCTTGCACGCCGTGCAAAAGGTTTGGCTGAAATCTCTTCGCACTGCCCCGGCAGAGGGCGCAGGCAACTTATTAGTGGGTTGTCCGGGAGAGAGAGGCTCTGGTTGTTTACTTCGGCATTGCTCTTTGGAATGCCCGATCTTTTTACAGAACCCGCACACAACGGGTTTCTGCGATTGCCCATTCTTCGGCGGAGGAGCACCTGAAAGGAAGGCGGGTGGAGTAATTTTGTGCTGCAGGGAGCTCTCCTGGGGGTGATGAGTATCCCAGGAGTCGGCGATGCGACAGCATTCCACCAATGTCGTAGGCTCCTTTTCGGCGACGTGCGTGGCGAGGGCCGGAGGGGCGTAGAGTAGGAAGTGTTCTATTTTCATCTGTTCCATTACCTCGTTGAGCGTCGTAACCCCCACGAACTCGAACCATTTGGCATGGGCGCGCTCGGACTGGTAGGCCCAGTCTGCCCAGGTCTGATTTACTTCCTTCACTTGTCCTCGCCAGCGCCTCTCCAGCGTTCAGGGTTATTTCATGACGCCGCGATAGTCTGGCGGACGACCTCCCAATTTTCGTGCTCCTCCGGCGGGAGGGCTTTGTAGGCAATAAGGGCCTTCCCTCCAAGGAACTTGCCCAACACCAGGGAGAGTTCGGCTGCACTCGGGACAGGCCTTTAAGACTGTCTCGGCGCTGTCGAGCCACACCTCAGGCTCGGCCTCCATCCACTTTGGCATGCAGGCGAGAGCCTGGCTGAAGGCACTCATCCCCTGGGTGGCAGGTGGAGGCGAAGGGCCACTCCGTTGCAGCATCGCGAGTTCATGGGCACGCTGCTTGTCCCTTTCTTCCCTTTCCGCTTCTTCTCGTTTCTCTTGAGCCTGTCTCGCGGCTTCTTCTCGTCTCTCCTGAGTCTGTCTGTCTGCTTCTCGTTCCTGTCTCTCTGCTTCTTCTCAGCTTTCCTGAGCCTGTTTCTCTGCTTGTATGGTGTCCATTCTCTCCTGTACCCAGTCTCTTAGTTCTCTCCCAGAAAGGAGGAGTTCCTTCCCGGAGGACATGAAGAACTTGAAATCCTCATTCTGCTGAGACCGTGTCGACATTTTGCAGGTGGGAGAGGACGCTAGTAACACAGTTAATTCCCCAGAGCTGTGGGAATTTGGAATTTTCCCCAAAGGACGTATGAATGATCTCCCGCCCTGGCACAGTGGGCTACGGCGGGGAATTAGGAATGGGAATTCTCCAGTCTCCCAAGTTACCGACAAAACGGGCTTATTGGGGATGATAATGAACGAATATTTGGTCTCCCAAGGTACCGACAAACGGGCTGACTTGGGGACAAGGCTGGAATATATATGGGTCTCCCGAATTACCGATGAGGCGGGCTTATCTGGGGACTGAATTGAAGATGAATTGGTCTCACCAAAGTACCGACGAACAGGTTTATTTGGGGACTAGATTGGAATATATATGGGTCTCCCGAATTACCAATGAGGCGGGCTTATCTGGGGACTATAATGAACGAATGTTTTGGTCTCCCAAGTTACCAACAAACGGGCTGATTTGGGGACGGTAAGGAGCAAATGATTGGTCTCCCAAGGTACTGACAAACGGGCTGACTTGTGGACAAGACTGGAATATATGTCTCCCGAATTACCGACAAAACAGGTTTATTGAGGACGATATTGAAAATGAATTGGTCTCACTAAATTACCGACGAACGGGTTTACTGGGGACAAGAATAGAATATATAGGCTCCCTAGAATTCCCGCACAGACGAAGTCTGATTAGCGAGAGCGCTAGTTTTACTGACTTATGGGAGAAGTGTTATTCTCAAGGGCAATTAGGTGGGTGGCAATCCCAAATTCATAACAGATAGGCAACACACACAGCCGTAGTAAAAGCACAAAACAAAACACAAAAAAAAAAACAGAACAATACAGAACATATAATGTCAGACCCCCAATAATGCAAAACAATTTGGTAGAGCGAAGAAAATCAAACAAACAAATTTTTACACATTCCTAACTGGGCTACGAATGCCGGTCAAGGTCGTTTCTCTTCCCGGTGTGTTTATCTTATAGGCCGTCTGCGCCGAATGAATGAACGTAGTAAACAAACCCGGGACTTTCCCGGACTGGGGGAACTAGACAGCGATTGTTGGCCTTTTTACGTCCTTGACGTTAGCCTAATATACGATGCCGCCTTATTTCTAAACGAGAGAGAGAGTAAAATGAGTCAGCGATGCTAGTCTGACTTTCGAACACATGTTTTCAGTTGATTTCTCACGCCTATTTAAGGATTCGGTTTCGAAATCACAGGTTTTCACAGGAGGAATACGCGCACTATTCCTTTAATGGGTTAGCACCTAAATAACCTAATTGAATGGCATGCAAGCCGCGTGCAAAGGCTTCCAAAGCTAAATTTCGGCGATCCTCTCTCTCGTTTTCCTCTGACATGTGCCCTACTATAAAAAAAAATTCCTAGGTTTAGTCACGTTTGCTAAAGTGTCCTACGCTAAATAAACACAGTTTACTTACGCAGAATTTCCTTGGCCTGTTGCGCTGGCTTTTCAAAGGTTCGTAATCTGTCTCGTATCCAGCTTAGCTGAGCTAATTGCTGGTTTCACAAATTGCAACACAAACAACAAAGGGGGAGAGGGGGGGGATGCAATTGTTACGAGAATCACTGGCCAGGTCGCCATTTTTTATGTTTCCTGGTGCAGGTGGTTCTTATGACTCCACATTTATTACTTTACTCTAAAATGGCCTTGCAAGATAACCAGGACATATAAAAACACAAACTAAAAGGAGTGGCACAAGGAGCAGAGGGCTCTTTCTCAAAGGGAAGTGCATGAAACACGTGGATACAAAAATAGGTATATTCTCATAACACACAAGATCAAAGGGAAAATGAACTGAAACACGTTAAATTGCTGCTGCAGAAGTCCTCCCGAAGGCGGGGGGGGGGAGCTTGGGAATGCCAGGAACACGGACCAAGGAGAATTCTGCTACGATCGTCCGTCTGAAACAATATGAGGACCCAGGTTACAAATCTAATGTTGGAATATGGGGAATGAATTACTCGGGTGTGCGCTGAGGCCACCAAGGACTTCCCCGAGGCGTTACTTGTGACTCAGAGCAAGGAGGCAGTGAACACGTGGGCCGGGATTGAACCAAGAAGCATCAGGGAATACCAAGTTATAGGCCCAGAAGTTTAATAAATGCACAAGGGCGAACTTAACGTGACTAAGCAACGCGTTCTAGGTACTTTACCACATTGTAGAGGCGTAAGGCTGACGTCGGCGTCCAGTGGCGTCTTCTGCCAGGGTCCACGTGTGTGCATCGACAAAGGGCCTCCCTCACCAAGGAACTGCTTTCAAGTCGTAGGCTGGGGGCGGAAAAGGGTGCCCTTGTGATGATGAAAGGCCGCAGTTGAGTTTCCGCTCGCTTTTGGGACTTGCAATCCCCACTTGCAATCTTTGATGGCCATGTGGGTGGGGGTACGGAGCAAAGGGCATTTAACTTCCACGTGGTGACGAGGGAAAGAAGGGCGGGGGGCGGGGGGCGAGGTCTGCACTCATGACCTCTTGGCTTAAACTAGCGACTGTGTGTGAGACCAAGCTTCTCTTGTCCTGGCCTTTTATTGCTTCTGGACAGGGACAGGGGTAGGGGAGGGCGATGTCCTGACCGGGTCACGCTTCTGAATCAAAGAAAACGGCTGATGTCCTGCCCGGGTCACTCTTCTGTACCAAAGAGAATGGCGCAAGCCAGTTTACTGCCCGAGGCGAGAATTAAATCTTTTGAGCGTCTCTTATAACCCTGACTTCCACTGGTTGAAACTAACCCAAAGCAGAATTCACTACCTCTCACAGGTTCAAAATAGACAGAGGCCTATCTATCGGCTGAGCAAAGCAGAAAGGCAGTCGCTTTCATAGCCTATTTTGGCGCTAATCTTTACAATATATATATATATATATATATATATATATATATATATATATATATATATATATATATATATATATATATATATATATATATATATATATATATGTATATATATGTATATATATGTATATATTATATATATATATATATATATATATATATATATATATATATATATATATATAATATATATATATATATAGAAGGCAGGGGAAGCACACCAACAGGTCAAGAAAGTCATATTTATTCAATTGCAACGTTTCGAGGCCAACCAGCAGGCATCATTTTCAAGCTACAAGTAATAATACCTAATTAGTACAATAAAATTAAGTGACAAATATTAAAATACACAATATAAATTACATTAAAACAAGCGAAGTTAAAAATATGAATAAGGACCAACCGTTGAGTATGGAGGCAGAGGAAGGACTGACCAAAAACGTAAACAGTTCACAAGAGATAAAGAGGTGTAGACGTGGCATGGGTGTTCAGTGTGGGGACCAGTTTTTTAATGAACAGTGATTCATTAATTGCTAAAAGTTTGTGATTAGAGGCTCTGCCCAAAACCTTAGTCTTTGTACTGAATAGAATGTTTACATTTATCGACATGATCCCTTATGTTGGAAAATTCTGGATTTGAAAGTTTAGTGCCAGTTCTATAGCTGACAGCTCTATGACTGTCGATTCGGACCTTAAGTAACCTATGTGTCGATCCAATATAGGTTCCTCGATTACATCAAGGACAAGTAAACTTATAAATAACACAAGAGGTCATTAAAGGATCCAAACGGTCTGTGAAGCTGAAAAGGCTACCGATATTCAGTGGATTTGTGGGTATAATTTTGATTTTCACGGCAGGGAGATGATGGGATATTAGAGATCGGAGTTCTTTATAAAAGATTGTGTCGTGAATAAAAGGAAGACTGGAATAGAAAGGTAGTTTAGGAACGTGAGTAGTAGGATGACGTGGAACAAAAATATTATCTAAAAATTTGGAGACATGTTTAAAGAACAAGTGGGTGGGAAAGCAGTTGTTGTTAAAGTATTTTTGCAGGAACGTGATTTCATTGTGGAAAGCTTGACAACTAGAGTTTTAAGAAACCTCCTCCTATATATATATATATATATATATATATATATATATATATATATATATATATATATATATATATATATATATATATATATATATATACATATATATATATATATATACATATATATATATATATATACATATATATACATATATATATATATATACATATATATATATATATATTATATATATATATATATATATATATATATATATATATATATATATATATATATATATATATATATATATATATATATATATATACATATATATATATATATATATATATATATATATATATATATATATATATATATATATATATATATATATATATATATATATATATATATATATATATATATATATATATATATATTTTAATATAGTATTTCCCTGGGTTTATGGTATTTTACAGGCCGGCAACGGAAACTTTATTTAATTGGCCTTGGAGTTCTGACTTGCGTAAAGGGAAATAGTAAAATAAATCAGAAAAAGGGGAGAATTTAGGAGCTGAAGGCTCTACTTCATAAGGAAATTTTACGTAAACACTTGGGCTAAATTAAAGAATTATATTTACAAGAGCAAGCATTTGAAGGGAAAATGGATAAGTAGATTGATAAAGGGCCTGCAATGCCTGAAGATCCTTCTAAGGGAGTCTTGATTAAAGGTAGGGTACAGGCCAAGATGAGTCCACAGCGAATGGGTCCCTCTGCAAGAGAGATTTACACATTACACGCCAGTAAAGGAACAATTTAACACAGAATAAGTCTCGAGTTTGCACTGAGGGTGCCAAAGACTCGAGGAATGAATGACCACTTTACACTCGAACACAGGACATTGGAAATGGCACGGGATAAACTGGCACATGGACAGAAATGAAATGCTGGTACTCCAGGCTTTCTAAAGGGCAAACTTTCATGACCGAAAAGTCTTTACTCCACTTTACCTTAGGGGAAGCTGTTCTCTGACGAAATAAGGACGAGGGAAGATCACACGTACGGCGGTTCTCCCAAGGATGACTGGAGTCCGGAATCGGACAGTGAAAGAAAATCTTCCCAGCAATGTTACCGCTCGCCCGCGTGGAGGACTGTCTCTCAAAGACTCTTACTTCATGTCTCCTGCTCCATAACTAACTAACTGCTTGTCTTCTCTCCCATAACTAACTCACTAGCTAACTGCTTCTCCCTTTTAAGGCACGTGGCCAGGGGTAGGGGCCGTGTGCAAGCATGAGTCACTGGCCATGGGCAGCGATTCCATTGCCCTGGGTTTCGTGCGGAGGTGAGGCAATTCAGGCAGCTTAACTTGCCTTTAGAAGGTCCATTTAAGAAGATTAGTTGGGCTAATCTTCTTAAGGGAGTGGCATAAAATATCCTCCTGGCCCCTGTTATCTGTGTCATCTCAATATCTGTTCCAGGTGAAAAAAAGGGACAGATCGGAATGTTGATAATACGATCGGCCATGCGGTTCTCAATAAACAAAAAGGGGTAAATTAGGTTGGGGGGAGGCCCGCTCTGTGCGAGACGTCTGGGTTATTATAATAGCTTCCCACGGAAGAAAACATGCAAGCCTCCATTCGGGCTTGTATGTTGATATACCAGACGTCTGCACAGCTCATTTACTGCATTCTTCTCCCAACAAGAAATGGAAAAACTCTTACTTTACTCTATCCTCCCACAAAATGGAAAGTACTTCCATCACATTACTACTAAAGTACTTTAACATGGCCCATTAATTTCTTCAAGTTTACGGTATACGTTACTTTAAGAGTAGTATTCACATAGTGCGGTGATTATTATGTTAACTAGATAGAGAAATTCCTTCTAGGCTTTAGAATCTTAAGCAATAGTGATAGTATAATCACATGAACTTAAGTTTAGTACATCTTAAGTATCCTAGTCTTTGACAGTTTCCCTACGAGAGTCTAAAGAGGTGCTCTTGTAGGCTAGCCTCTGTTGTTTCGTTGGTGCTGGGATACTTCTGCGCTCGTCGGCCTTTGCCGCAACCTGCAGGGTGGAGGGTCATCGGCTCGGCACACTACCTCATTCCCTCCTTAATGGGTAGGCTCTGAATAGTCACTTGGGAGATGCATCGTTCTCCTTTTTACATGAAAGTTATTCTCTTAGTCCGTGTGTAGCCGCTAACCCTTCTATCGTGGGTGCGTTCATTTAGCTAAGGGGGTACTCTCTTAGTACGGAGGTTCTTAGAGGCGGCCACTTGGAAGTCGGTGTCTGTTTTCACGACTTTCTACCTAAAAGACCTTCAGTTTTCTTCGAAGAAGAATTTCTCGCTTGGTCCCTTTGCGACGACCAACTCTATCTTATAATTACGTAGTAATGTTAAGGGTGGGGGGAACTCTAGGTAATGAATGTAGCCTGAGGAAATTTGGAATTTTGGATTCTCTGTTAGTCGGGGTTCATAGTGAGAATATTAAGTTTGACGTTAGTACTGTGAAGATAGGCAGATCCAGTGGACAGGTTTGGTTTCTTCAACCTCTTCTGCGCAGACATTGGCAGCAACGGACGGCGAAGAACCCGAAGACCTGCACACTCAACTTCTCCTCCATACATGAGAGGCTACAATAGCCACATGGGAGGTTCTTCGTACCCCTCCATACATGCGGGTGCTTTGATTAGCCACATGGGAGGTTCATTGTACCCCTCCATACATGTGAGTGCTTTGATTAGCCACATGGGAGGTTCATCGTACCCCTCCATACATGTGAGTGCTTTGATTAGCCACATGGGAGGTTCATCGTACCCCTCCATAAATGAGAGTGCTTTGATTAGCCACATGGGAGGTTCATCGTTCTCCACTAATCATGGGAGGCTGTGATTAGCCACATGGTAGGTTGGTTTTTATTTTGCTACTCTCTATCCATGAGGAGGTTTGAATACCACATGAGAGGTAGCCCAACTCAGACAGTACCTAGACATGAGACTGACGTCGGGGGTACTCTCTCTACAGACGTTCTCACCTGCCGAGTGGGATAACCAGGTGAGGATACATTCATTTATACAGAGTAGGTGAATAATGAGTTACCTGCTTTCCCTGTTGGCAGGTCGGGCTGAATTGGTTTGATCCCACCTCCACTAAATTTTGTTAATCGGGCTAATTCAGGTGTTCAGGGAGTGTATTGCAATATGAAGTTTTCATAATAAAACTAATATTGTAATACTTACCTGAACACTTGAATGATTCCCACCCTCCTCCCCACTTCAATTTGAATAGTGGATAACGCAATTGGGGTATCTCGGCCTCACTCGGCCGGAACTTGCGGCAGTGTTGCCAACGGTACTTCAGGTAACTCATTTGACTAGATTTTCCTGTAAGCGTTGGTAACACTGACAGTTTATTACCCACTTAGTGGGTAAAAGCTATGGGGATGTAGTTCGGGCTGGTAGGTAACCAGGGCTAATTCAGGTGTTCAGGTAAGTATTACAATATTAGTTTTATTATGAAAACTTCATATCTGCATTAGTACTAGGCATCTCAACAGAGCTCGTGTTAAAGGAAGTTTTCTTTACAAACTTATGAGTTCACTTGGGCATTGATGTAGGCTCCCGTTTCTTATTAAGTGCACCATATGATGATATTGGAGTATACAATTTGCTTGCCTCGTCCCCCATGAAACTAGTAAACTCCTTAAAAGATGGAAAGTTCACTTTCGTTACATGATATTCTTTTGATTACTATATGATTCCATCTTTCTGCAATTTGAGGTGGTAATTTCTGTAGCATAATTCCATTTTCTTTAGGATATCACTGCCATTTTACAGTGTTCCAAGAAATCATAAAATTCTCTGAGACCAGGACCATCGTTTATTGCAATCTTTGGCCAACCTTTGATTTTGTTCCTAAATGCATCAGCAACTATAATTTGGTTTCCATAACTATCATGAAGTAGCTTCAGAGACTTTGTATATGCTTCTTGTGTGCCAAAAGGTATGAGATTACTGATGGCAGCCTTTGCTTCTCCATCAGTGTATTTTCCCAGAGAATATAATCTTTCTACAGTCTCATCTGTTCTGTTTTCAATTAATGTCTTGAATTATGCTTTCCACAAGGTATATTTCATCAAGTCTCCTGAAAACACTTCAGGTTCTTTGACAAGGAAATCATCTTTTCGCTGCTTGCTGGTAGATGATTCACCTGACCTCTCTAGATTCTGATTCATACAACCTAATTAACACCTTTGAATCTCTGGTTGAGTTGGCTCACTAACCTGACCACAGACTGAAGGAGACTCAGACTGCATACCTAACCTAGACATACCAGGTAAAGTAAACTCTGGATTTTGCCTTGAATCATGGCCTAGCCTAACCTTATCTACATTCAGGCAGTTTGACTTATACTCAGTTTGGAAATCAGATTTTATCCCAGACCTTTCAGCATGTACTACCTGTGTTTCTGATTCAAACGCCTTTGCATGTGGGTTTGTAAGGAAGGTATTGAGTGACATACTGGCTGGGTGTTGTTTATCTAATTTATTGGTGGTTCCTTACTGAATACATGTACAGATTCTTCATGGTTGTTATTGGCTGGTGCGAGCCGCAATGTAGTTTCTACACACAGACAAGACAAAACAGAGATTATGTTTTGGGAATCTGTGCTTGTCGTCAGTCAAACAGATGGCGATTGTGAGAGACATAATAAACATACAATGATAAAACATATATCAATGGAAAGGGCAGGAAATTCCACATATGAATATTTGCATGAGATTCGAGACAGATTAATGAATACAATGCAGTAGCATAATATATGTGAAATGGCGGGACATTTGGCGTCTTCACAAACAGAAACATACATACAGTTTGATACAGAAGATTTGGTGGAACATTATGAATACATGATCACAATGCTTGCATGGCAATGCAAGCAGTGGTGAATGAATCAAGACAACAATGGTTAGAGAGAAATAGACAGGAATATTG
The DNA here is from genome assembly GCF_040412425.1 of Macrobrachium rosenbergii. Taxonomy (NCBI): domain Eukaryota; kingdom Metazoa; phylum Arthropoda; class Malacostraca; order Decapoda; family Palaemonidae; genus Macrobrachium; species Macrobrachium rosenbergii. The sequence goes on from NC_089765.1 coordinate 1,501,476, forward strand.
TATGGCAGAAGTTCCGTTCCTTTGAGCGATAGCCACTGACGCGCGGGAGAGAGAGAGAGAGAGAGAGAGAGAGAGAGAGAGAGAGAGAGAGAGAGAGAGAGAGAGGATGCTTGTTGTCCTGTTTTGTCTGATGGCTGACTCACATGCACGTGTGCCCATATGACCACCGTGCGGTCCTTACAATACTCTCCCCCCAAGCAAATCCCCGATAGCGGAAATAATCTTGCTGACAATTCGAATGGGCGTGAAGGGCTTGGGCTTTGAGCGGGTAGCAGGGTGAAGGGCGATGCTGGCGAGCAGGAACTCGAGGAGGACGGCAGCGGGTTGAAGGATGACGTTGGCTGATCCTTCGGCAGCCAGCTCAAGGGGGACGGCAGTAGGCTGAAAGATGATGTCGGCTGATCCTTTGGTAGCCAGCTAGAGGGTGATGGGAGCAGGCTGAAGGATGACGTCGGCTGATCTTTTGGTAGCCAGCTCAAGGGAGACAGCAGCAGGCTGAAGGATGACATCGGCTGGTCCTTCATTGGTCATCTCATTCGGCATGGGTTCGGGGGCGTCATCAGGCTTCCTGGAGGAGGCGACCAGGGCTCCGGTGGTGGGGTGGGTCATCTTGCAGGGTCGGACATCTATTGAAGACTCGGGAACGATGGGGGGCTGAGTCGAGGAGGCGGTGAAGGGTTCATTGGTACGTGGGTTGGACTCTACCATTGGCTCCTTCAGGTCACTCCGGGGTCACCAGTGTAAGGAAGGTATTGAGTGACATACTGGCTGGGTTTTGTCTAGTTTATTGGTGGTTCCTTACTGAATACATGTACAGATTCTTCATGGTTGTTATTGGCTGGTGCGAGCCGCAATGTAGTTTCTACACATAGACAAGACAAAACAGAGATTATGTTTCTGACATCTGTGCTTGTCGACAGACAAACAGATGGCGATTGTGAGAGACATAATAAACGTACAATGATAAAACATATATCAATGGAAAGGGCAGGAAATTCCACATATGAACATTTGCATGAGATTCGAGACAGATTAATGAATACAATGCAATAGCATAATATATGTGAAATGGTGGGACATTTGGCATCTTCACAAACAGAAACATACATACAGTTTGATACAGAAGATTCGGTGGAACATTATGAATACATGATCAGAATGCTTGCATGGTAATTCAAGTAGTGGTGATTGTACATGAATTGAGACAACAATGGTTAGAGAGAAATAGACAGGAATATTGTATGGCAGAAGGTGCGTTCCTTCGAGCGATCACTGCTGACGCATGGGAGAGAGAGAGAGAGAGCAGGATTCTTGTTGTCCTTTTTTTTTTTCAATGGCTGACTCATATGCACGTGTGCCCATAGGACTGCCATGAGGTCCTTACAGGTTAAGCTCTTTCCTAACTTGAACTTGCTCCTCACCCTGAATTTCTACCCTATCACCATTCAGTAATTTCAAAATTATCTAATGATTCAAATTCAGGAATTGCACAGTTTGCTTGTGACTGGGAATGGGAAAGAGATGACAATCTACTATCTCCTAAGTACCAATGCATGAGCTCGGATGTTGAGTAATTATTCCCAGGTAAGTGAAGAAAGAGAGAACATGGCTGCATGCCATCTATATATTGTTCAGTTGCATTTATCATGGCATGAGTTGCTTCTATCTATTTATCTATTTCTAGTTCTCTTAAATCTGCATGAGCCTTTTCGATACTGTCATAATTGTTCCTTTTTGTTGTTATCCCTCAACTTTACCCTTTTAGAACAAGCTACACCTGACCTAGAACTTGTTTCATCGGCTAAATTTTGATCCCTTTGTTCTTTTGGATATAATAGATACTTTATCACCATGCAGCACCTTTAGACGGTCCTCTAGTTCAGAAGACTTCATCTTGCATAACCTTTTTAACTCGTTTACATGTCATAAACTGTGGTTCTTCATCACTTAGCTCCAGTACCTTTGTATATGCACTACTGAGATCCTTTAACTTTGGTCGAAGCTGACTTGCCATGGACTTTATTCTATCTTCATCATACTCTGCCATGTTGAGATCAACTTCCTTCAATTTATCATTGTGATGCTTTACATTTGGTAAATGAGCTAAGTGCTAAATCTAATTCATATTGTTTTCCCCTTTCTGTTGGGTGCCGAGTCCTCATACCATGGCTTAAGCCTTCGGCGCCCATACATTCATCTCCCTCATCTATGCTGCCACTGCCTAATCCTTCAGGACCAATGCACTCACCTTCCATATTTAGGCTACCTGTGACTTTGGTTATATCTACTGACATATCTTACAACTTGGATCAAAATTCGTGAACACAGCCTAGTAACTATTGTACTTATATGAAATGTTAACTTTGAAGGATATAGCCTAAATAAGCTGCTGTGAATGATGAGAGGTTGTTGTCTTGGAGATCTTGGTAACGCAATGTTTTCCAACTTGGCTGTCATTCTGAGATGTGCCAGAGCAACTTGTGTTATTTTGTGAGGCGTGATGGAGACCTTTGACTTTGTTTTCATCCACCTGCCTTCTAGTGGGCCATGATGTTGCCTTATGTATTATGCTTCGTCGTCCAAAGAGACACAGTTCGTTATTCTCATCTTTATTTTGTCTAACAATGGCCCATGTGTGAAGATAACTGTAAGAACAGAAATAGACAATTTTGAGTGCTTATGTTTCGATACTAAGTTGGTATAAATAATTGATGAATACAAACGAGTTTACAAACAAAAATAAGAGAATATCTTGCCACAGATTGGGCCCTTCATGGCATTCACTCTTCCCCTAACCAAACCGCTCCTCTCAAACAGGCAGGCTTTTTTCAAGAAAAAGACATCCATCACAAGGTGGTTATGTTTCTTAACATTTAGAAGAAGCTACCCATCACTAGTTGGTGATGCTTCTCACAAAGTCTTACATAGCTGTCTACTGACAGCTGCAAATCTCGCTCTATAGCTATGGGGTATTTTGTTTATGTTCTGGTGTGCGAACGACCGACTTTAGTCTTCGCTGATGCCAGGTGGTATATTTAAAATGAAACAAATTATAAAAGAGACAAAACATGAGAATCATATGTTTAGACTATTATTTTAACAATGTTCACTTTCATTTGGTGCATCGATGGCTATATCATCTGGAACTCCTACAACCCCTTCCACCTGGTCAAGAATTTGATCCATTTTCATTTGAAATACATCTTGTGACACACATAAACCACAGGGAAGATGCTGAAATTCAAATGGTCTTTGGAAAGTAGCCAATAACTGGGAATCAGAATGTAATGGCACAGACCAGTGACCTGATTTTACATCAAGTTTTGACAAAACTTTAGCACCTCTGAATTTATGAGCAAGTTTGTTTATAGCAGGAACCTTGTAATGAGGATGCTTCAATGCTTGATTGAGGTATTTAATGTACCATCTTGCTTGTATGAGTAAGCAAGACTTGACACCCAGTCTGTAGGTTCGATTACTTTACAAATTATTCCATTACTTTCCATATACTCTAATTCACATTTAATCTTGTCTTTTAAAGCAGTAGGGGTTTTACGAAGAGAATTAACTTTTGGAACAAATTTCTCATCTACAATCAGTTTTGCTTTGCCTGGAAAATGACCTGTCCTATTAAACTGATTAGGGTACAAAATCTTTAAGGGGAGCGTTTGACAAGAAAAACTGAAGAATCCAAATTTTTCCTGATATTTCACCTCTTGACTATATTCTCAGAAAATTTTATTTAAAAATTCTAAGTAGTTTTGGAATTATAAGCCAAAACCATAACTGTACTATCACTGAGAAAATTACATTTTTTTGTATAATTTAATGATAACTTCAGTATATCGGTAGTAATTTCAATTTAGCTATCAAAGAAGAATATCTAAATGCTGTATATGGCAACTATATCCTACGCAAGTGCGTAGAGGCTCTGGTTTTCTCTAATTTTCTTTAGAATACATATTCTGAATTTCACATTGCTTGCAGTAGCTTCATAAGCCCTGCCAAGCTTCACTGCTGCTGACAATTTATAACCTTTATCTTTGCGCAAAAGCTCTTTCTGGTAACCTACTATCTGTGTACTTGCAATAATCAACTCGAGTAGCCTCTCGTTTAATTCACTTTCTGAAAAGTCACATCTCAGTGCAAGAAGCTTACAGCGATTTACAAAATCATCAAGGGATTCATCTACATTGTGTATATTTCATGAGCTTTAATCTGTATACACGAAAATTTTCTGAAGGATGTAATTGTTCGGTAAATTTGTTAAAAATAACATCTGGACATTTCCACCCCTCACCACTTAATGTTCATGCATTATATCTACCAGCCCTTCATCACCAACTTGCAATAAAATATGATAACTGGTCTTCCTTTTTTTTTATTTTCTTCACATCAAATATAACGACAGTCTTTGCCTAAACAAAGATTAGGCCTGGTTATTAGACAAACAGTCCATTCTTGGGATATTCTTGGAAGACATATTTTTACTACACATAGGCATCCATCCTTAACCTTTTTATATGAAAACACAGCAAAAATTCTTACCATTGAGGTATTACTTGTAAACACTATACAGTGCAGGCTAATTACTAGGGCCTATACGCTACAGAACATGACCTAAAGGATAATTCATTGGCAAATAACTGACACAGTCTGAAGACATCTTCAACTAGGCTCATATGTTAGCCTATACACGACATGACGTTGGATACCGGTAGATGAAGAATATATACCATACTGCAGACAAAATCAGAACTTTGCCTTTAATTGTGGAGTAAAAAAGCATACCTTTTAATATTTTCGCTTTTGTTCATCCTTACTGTCGATTTTGGTGGGCTGAAGAATATCACCAGTCCACATGCAAGTCGGAGAACACAATTGAATCCACATGCATGATGCTGACTGGGGTATCCTGGAATCATCGTTTATCATCTGGAGGAGGATTTCCTGGCATTTATCCTCTGACATGCCAAGGTAAAGCTGCCACCTTGTTGAAATATGTTGCTGTTTGAATATGAGCCTAGATGATTATAGCAGACATATTTATTATGGAAAGAAATATATGTACATGTTGTCGGCCATGCCTTTGGCACGCGATCCTAGCGCTCTCTGTTTCATCGGAGTTACAATGTTATCGTTACATGTATTAAGTACAACACATGGTCAGTTGAAGTATGACATCTTAACATGATACATTTGTTACAGCCATGAGACATATTTACCGTTGTTCACAAGGACATTCTGAGATGCCTCCTCAACATAGCTCGCTACCACTCCACCACAGATGTTCATAGAAAACCACCTGGATCATTTAAAAATCATTGTTAGGTGAACGATGTCCACTCTGATCACTCGCCTGGGAAACAACAGCAATTTGAGTATATGATGCATCCGAAGCAGTGAGGCAAGATCTAAATTGTGGGAAAGCTGGGATAATGAGGTGTCTGTTCCATAAATTGCATTCTCTCCCTTCACACAGGGGTGGGTCACTCACTGTCACCATGGCGTGAGTTGCTGTATTATTGTATTTCTACACTTATTAATATTGTTTTTATTATATTACTATGATGATGATTATTATTATTGCGTTTTTATGTTTTTCACTTATCGCATTTATCCTTCTGGCCCTTACTTCTGAAACCACGTAAGGTCCCTAGCTGGAAATTAATTGTATGCAATCCGTCTTATAATTGTCATTTTTTAGTATTTTATACTATTACGCTCAATATTATTACTGTCATCACCATTATTATGAACACTTTTCTACTTCTTCAGCAACTGTGTGGCTATTGCCAATTATAATTTTATAATCATGTTATCTTGTGCTTTGTATATTCCATATACTGTATATGACACTGATTTGAATTAGGTTATTATAGTTGTACTGATAAATAATTGTACAAGCTCATTTTAGAAACATTGCTTGAGCATCACACCTAATGGGAGCAGCATTCTAAGGAATACTGTACTCTGCAAAAATCGTCCAGAATTTTTTGAGCATCGGCTTATTAGGGACAAATAGACATCAAACTTATCTAATCTATTTGTATGCTAGGTACGGAAACAATTATGCAATATTATAGAGATCTTTTTAGAAAATTCAAAACTTACACAAAAATTGCTAAATTCAATAAGTTATGCCACTAGATCTATTACAAAAAATAGATAAATACAAAAATTAACACTACATATTGTAATTTTTCCCCAGTAGTCGATTTTTGTAATAGATTGTCTTCCAGTCAAAGGATTGCAATCTTTTCAGTTGGTATTTTTAATAAAAAGAAAATGTTGACAAGTGAGAAGTCTTAAGTACAAAAAAAAGTTATAATTGTGTAAAATAAATGATAGCTATATTCCTTATTATGATTAATTATGCAAAATAAACGTATGATTTTCTCTATAACTTCTAGACAAAGAAAACGGACTTCAAAACGGTGATGTCTTACGGGTAACTACTAAGAAAAACTATCCAAAACACCTATACTTTTCTAAGTCCTTGCGTGGTTCCCATTCTTGATCGTGAATGGAAGAGTGTATATGCTTTCAGAAGCAAAACATAGAGTGTATGTCAGGTTTACTATTAAGATATTTTCTTAATGAACTATACTCTTCGGAAGCTTAAATTTTAAGGCAGTGGCCACTTTTGTAGAGTTGTTCCATATAAATTGGGTTCATCTTCTGAATAATAATAATAATGATGATAATAATAATAATAATGGTTGCACCCTATTTAAAAAAGAAAACGTATAAAGGCCTTAGATGGCAATAAACCATTCTCCTTTGCAGTTTCTAAATAGGCTACAGGGAGATCATTCGCAGTCCAATGGCTACTGTGAATGATAATGAATTATCCCCGTAATACAATTCTTATTGTATTTTAGTAGTCTGCTTAATTAC
>NC_089765.1:1513375-1515875 GCF_040412425.1 Macrobrachium rosenbergii
ACAAATCTACTCTCAGTTCAGGGTAGCGGAATGGCGCTTCGCGCCTTATCCACATTTTTAAAGGTTCTTGGCAAGCTCATATGCTCTGTCAAGAGGTAATATCTGTATTCAGTGTAGCCACAGGTTACAAAAAACGACAAACTGCACACTCAGGTCCGTTCCAGAACATAACCTAACCTAGCAACAAGACAAATGTAAAATGGCAGGTAAATGCTTTGCTCACCTTATTCAAAGTCACTGCTGTCCGACCATGTTGGTAACAGTATCAGCTTTGTAGGTCCTACTGTCCTGGACTTCTTTGCAACTGCTGGCTGCCGAATAGGTGAGCGGGAATTACTCGGTCCGGGTCTTATTGTAGACGGTTGGGAAAGTAAATCACAGATAGGGGATGTCGGGCGGCTCTTGAGCGGATAGACACACTTAATTAAATCCAAAAACGCCCGAAATGGACACGGAACACCTTCTAGGTATCGCTGTTGGGAACAAAATCAAATTGTGACTTTCCATCACGCTGGTTCGAGAAAGAAAGAACGCGTGATTCTGGTGGCGGCCTAGGCCTATGAATCATATCGATAGAACACATTTTGTCTGGTTTGAAGTATTTAATCCGTAAACCCTAGGGCATGACCTGGGTCAGCCTGAGATATGATTGGACGGAATTAAATTTCCCGTGGTCAGGTCAGGGCGACGTACAGCGGCAGCCTTAGGAACTACAGGGTGAGAGGAGCACCACACTTCGGCCATCTTAAGAACTACGGGAGAGCGGTGCTGCGTGACACCATTTATGTCAACTTGGTACTTAGAAAAAGTTACGCTCCACTGAAAAAATTGTCGTTCGGGAAAATCAAGCAAATTGGTCAAGTAAGTTACTTTTTGGGTAGAATCTGGGTTGCTGAGCAACATTTATTCTATGCAATTTTTCATGTAGAGTCATTGTTAATGAGTTAGGGGCGAGTCCCTCGGTTGTCCACACTACCCGGAAAGAGAAACAATGGAGTGCAACAAGGCCTTTCGACTTATAGTGCTTACTTAGCAGACTGAAGAAATATAAAAATAAGTTTACAAGTAAAGCTCATATAAATGGCAGATGTGGGTTACAAAGGAAAAAATATGTACCTGGAATCCAACACAATTGAAGAATTAGTAGAACTGCCAAAACGGGGTTGAATATTTTAAGAGGTTTCAGAAGGGATTAGGCTGAACCATTCAGAAGCAGGGACAGAACAATTAACCCATATTTGACTGAGTTAATTTCCCCAGGTTTGGAGGCAAAGACTGAGTTCTTTTCGAATTTTCATACTTGAAAATATGCATTTTAATTCTGCTCGAAACGAAGTTCTGTATCATAGTAATAAGAATATCAAGAGTAAAAAACCAAATTCTAACCCATCTGTGCACAATTCAATTGTAAATATTACATAAATTGGCGAGAATCCGCCAAACACCTTTATATTGCTATAAATAGGGAGAAGCTACTCAGCTCAATTGGCTAGTTTCCTGACACCAATTTTATACTGGCCCCCTGGTAGAAGGGCTATAATCCTATCTAATCCATCTCGATACCATTTGTTTGTTGGAATCTTCTCTGTTGTGCCTTTCCAGTTGTAGGTCTAATAAAAAGTTCTGACTGTTAATAATTACCAATCAGTCTGATTGACCAATGAATATGTTCTCATTTGACCATTTTATAATTCAAAGACACAGTCAGTGCATAAGTGTATTCTAAAAGCACTCACGTTGCTTATTTGGAGCAGTGACTACATCCTTCTCTATTTATCTTTTTTAATATTGTAAAGATTAGTGCCAAAACACGCTATGAAAGCGCCCGCCTTTCTGCTTTGCTCGGCCGATAGATAGGCCTCTGTCTATTTTGAACCTGGGAGAAGTAGTGATTACTGGTTCGGGGTAGTTTGAACCAGAAGTCGGGGGTATAAGGGATGCCCAAGATTTAATCTTTTTGCCATGGGTAAAACTGGCTTTGCACCGTTTTCTTTGGTACAGGAGAGTGACCTGGAAGAACATCAGCCGTTTTCTGTGATATAGGAGCGTGACTGGGTCAGGACATCGCCCCCCCCCCTACCCCGGTCCAGAAGCAATAAAAGGTCAGGGCGAGGACAGCTCTTTCTCAGACACACAGTAGCTAGTTTAAACCGAGCGGTCACGAGTACGACCTGGCCCCCGCCCTCCATTCGCTTTTATTTTTAACGTGGAAGTCAGCTGCCCTTTGCTCCGTGCCCCGACCCACGTGGCCATCAAAGATTGCAAGTGGGGATTGCAAGTCCCAAAAGCGAGCTGATACTCAACTGCGGCCTTTTCATCATCCCAAGGGCGCCCTTTTCCACCCCAATCTAGGACTTGAAGCAGTACCTTGGTGAGTGAGGCCCTTTTGTCGATGCAAACACGTGTACCTCTGGCAGAAGACGCCGCTGGACGCAGGCGTCAGCCTTACGCCCCTACAATGTGGTAAAATACCCTAAACGAGTTGCTAGTCACGTTACTT